>NC_056743.1:1227169891-1227469891 GCF_019279795.1 Protopterus annectens | reverse complement strand
CTCTCTCAGGCACCCTATAAGGGGGCTCCCTAATAGGCCTTTGGGGTCCTGTATCCACCTGGTGCTGCACCAGGTGGGTGCATCCTGGTTTCCCAGTGAACATGTCCCCAAACTCCTGTAACACTACTCGTATTTCTCGAACCTGGGTAGGAGATAGCTGCTGGGACATTGCTACGCCTTCCACTGAGGTGCCAGTCCGAGCTTCACTGAAGAGATCAGTCACCAGATCTCCCTCAGACTCCTCCTGCAATCCACTGCAAATACGCAGCACAAGGGCCTCCCTATCATGGTAAGGATTTATCATGTTAACATGGTACAATCTGTGCCCCTGCCTCCTGCCTAGCAGTTCCACCATGTAGTTAACATCACCTACCTTTCTTACCACCTTGTAGGGTCCCTCCCAAGCTGCTTGCAGCTTGTTGTGTCTAACAGGAATGAGAACCATTACCTGCTGCCCTACAGCATACACTCTAGCTCAAGCATTCCTGTCATATCATACCTTTTTCTGTTGTTGGGCTTCTGCCAGGTTCTCCTGGGCCAAGCCCATGAGTTCCCCGAGCCTTGTGCTGAGGTTTAGGACATATGCCCCAACAGATACATTGTGAGATTCAAACTCACCTTCCCACTCATCACAAATTAAATCTAGAGGTCCCCTCACCCTACGCCCATACAGTAACTAAAAGGGTGAAGACCCTGTGGATTCCTGGGGAACCTCTCTGTAAGCAAACAACAGATGGGGCAAAAATTTGACCCACTCCCTCTTAAACTGGTTTACAAATACCAGTTGCATGGACCTGATTGTAGAGTTTAACCTCTCAACAAGACCATTAGTCTAGGGGTGGTAGGGAGTGGTCTTCAGGTACTTCAACCCAGAGTACTTCCAAAGACAAGCCAGCAGATCTGACATGAAATTGGCATCTCTGTCAGTCAGTATTTCTTTTGGGAAACCTACCCTGCTGAAAATCTCTAGCAAAGCATTTGCCACCTTTTCTGTCACAATGGAGGACAAAGCCACTGCCTCAAGGTATCCTGTAGCATAATCTACTACCACTAGGATATACTTTTTCCCTGTGGAACTTGGGGTACTCAGAGGCCCCACAATATCCTTAGTTACCCTCTGAAATGGCTCCTCAATCACAGGCAAAAGCATCAAAGGAGCTCTCACCTTGTCTCCTGCCTAGCCTACCTTTTGGCATTGCTCACTGGTCCTGCAGCACCCTGTTACATCTCTGGAAATTGCAGGCCAGTAGAAGTTCTGCATAATATGTATCTTTGTACGTTTTATGCCCATATGACCTCCAAAGGGAATATCATGGGCCATGGCTAGAAGCGCCAGATGGTAGGCTCTAGGTACTACCAACTGTTGTATTCTCTCACCTTCTAGCCCTCCCTCAGGGGTCCACTCTCTATACAGTAACCCTTTGTCCTAGTATACAGATTCCCTCGTCCCTTGAGAATCAGGCGCCTCACTAGCTACCTGCCTCAGGCCTTGTAATGTAGGGTCTGAGAGCCATGCCTGTCTTAACTCTCTCTTTGTAACCCTTCCCAGCTCCCCTTCCACAGGAAGTCTGGCATCCTCTGACAGTGGTGCCTCACTGTCAGCCTGGGTACTACTACTCATCTCTACCTTTGCAGTCACTCTGTCCAAGGGACCATCAGTACCCACAAGCAGCTGTGGCTCACCTTCAGTCTTATTGCTACACAGTAGCTCCCTCCCTGAAGTAACCACCTCAACTGTCCTGGCTGCAAGTGTGTGGTCTGTCTGGGTCTCCCCCAGGCTACCAGACCCACATGCTTGTCTCCAAGCCTGACTGCATGTAACTCCATGAGCACATGGTACTGCATTATCAAACTCATTCCCTATCAGGACATCTGCAGGATGGTAGTTTGGTACCCTGGTTGTCTCAAGACAGCCTACTATTAGTATTTTGTCTTTCCCACTTACTGGCTCTCTCACCTTTTATTCCCCACCTTGCTTCCATAGCCATCTTTATGCCACATGGCCCCACTGGTTGCATTCAAAACATTTAACCCTAGGTCCTGGATGTGTACCTGGACAAGTGGCTTCCCCTGCTATTGGCAGAGTCTGTTGTGGCAGTCTGGGCTGCCCACCATGGGTTCCTTTAGAACCATGAGCAGCACTGGGTGTCCATTTCCTGAGCAGTGATGCCCTACTTGCTAGGTATAGGTCTCCTTCTTCCCCAACTCATCTGAAGTAGCACATTGTCTATCAGCTACCCAGATCCTCATGTCCTCAGGCAAAGTGCTAAGGGCTTGTTCCCTCACCAAATGGTCTGCCAGCCCTTCAAAAGTGGTGACCTGACATCCACTCACCCACCTATGAAAATAAGTGCTCAGTTCAGCAACATATTTACACACACTTTCATCTGCCTTGCATCTATGCTCACAAAACTTTGTCCTATAAGTTTCAGGTGTTCGCTTAAAAATTATAACAGACAATTTTTAATAGCAATATAATCAAAAAATTCATGATCAGAAATTTTAGACAACACAGGGGGTCAAGAACTGTACCCAGAGCCTTTGGTCGACATCATACTGTTTACATACCCTCTCAAACATATGAATGAAACTATCAAAATTATCCCCCTCTGTAAACTGGGGAAGAAATTTACTGACCTTTTGTGCTTCTGGGGTCCGGCTACTCCCTTCCCCATTACCTCCATAACTCTGGTGAAGAGTCAGCATTTCCTTTTTGTACTACCTCTGCCTTTCCTTCTCCTCAGCTTCCAGGTGTAGCAGTTTCTCATTCTCCTCAGCCTGTAGACATCTCAGTCTCTCTGCTGCTTCTGTTTCCAAACGCCTGGCCTCCAACTTGCCTCTTTAGCTCCAGATGGATTTTTAAGTCCTCTGCAGAAAGGTTGAGCTGTCCATTCTCTGAGCATTGTACATCTCCACTGCCAGTCTGATCGTCCTCCTGATTGCTGTTTTCTGATGCAGCTGTGACCAAAGCTACAATCATGTCTGCCTTAGTCAGATTTTGATGCACCAGTCCCTTAGCCTGGCACATCTCAGCCAACTGGCTCCTTGTCAGCTTGCCATACTCTTCTGCTGACATGTTTGCCTGCCCTCCCTGATAAGCTAACAAAAGAAATAAAACAATTGTGATCTGAACTCTAAATATTCACTGCGTGGATGATTTAGAGTACAAAAACACCTTTAAAGATCACTGTACACAAGTTACAGGAATTCACTATCCACACCACTATAAGCCAATTGCCAACCAATTAATATGTGGTGTGGGAATCCCACTGCTGCCAAACAATTAATATGTGATGCCCGTGCACTGTCCCAGCAATCAAGGAGCCTCAATCCTCACCACTAACACTAGTGAGGGGCGTCCACATTGGGAAGGATAACAAATACACACACAGCAAAGTACAATTTCCCTTAAGAGCACACAGAGATCACAGTCGGTCTGGGGCTAGTTTCTCTCTTTCTCTCCAGATCCCCAAAAAGACTCCCCACTGGCACAGCTATAGGATCCAGATCTCAGCCTAGTGGTCAAGTTAAAACCTTCAGCACCCACTCTGTCCAACCAGTGCTTCCTATCCCTGCCCAAGTAGCTGACACATGCACACACTTTAAGATATGAGCTATATACAGACACTCCTGAGGAAGGCTGCCAGAGGTTCTCCACTAATGCCCCTTCCTGCCAGGCTATACGGTAGTACCAGCTGCCACCAACCACTATCAGCTACTAAAAATGCCCTTACCAAAGGGTGTCCAATTATTACTGTGCAATATTACTATCCAAATGGTAAGTGTGACTGAGTTTTTAAGGCTTATTGGAGTGGCTTTGTACAGTATCACTATACGCATGCAATGTACTCTAGAGCTTAAATTATCTCTACACAAAACACCCACCATTGAAAGGTTTAAAAATATTTAATAATAAATAAAAACACAAGACAATACTTCTTACTACACAGTGCTAGTCAATGATTAAATACTGTCAAATAGTTCTGACATAGATATAGAAAACAGCTAGACTAAACTTACTATTTTCTATCTTTTCCTAAGATCAATCACAGTTCTAAATAAACTTGCATACAGAGCAACTGCAGAGTACTGGTGAGTTGTTGTCTGCTTTAGACAAAATCCAAAATGCCCTCCTCTGTCTCTGAGAAAGTCCTTTAAATTGATAATACATCCTGCTGACTCATTTTAGATTATTAACAATTCTCTGGTTTCCAAGCTAACATAAACTCAGAGTTTAACGCAGCTTTGATCTTGCACCTGGTCAGGAAACCACAGTAATAAAAGACATTATATATGTAAAATCCAGCAATTAACTCTGGTCTCAAAACAATAGAAAGACTCTGCTGGTTCAGTCATCACGGCTCCGAGTTTGAGATAAAACAGCCATACAAGGCTTATCAGCTTTCTTCCAACAGAGTGCACTGTTTTTACATTTTTGACATTCAGCATTTAACACAATTTTCTTCTATTTAAGAAAACAAGCCTGTGGCTTATTAATATTTACAAAGACATAGAATTATCGACAAACTTCTATCTAGCTAGGGTGGCAGCCTTCACATATCATCACACAGAGTAATTAGCATAGGCCTTGAATAAATCTGATAGGAACTGTAAGACCACTGGAACAGAAGTGCAGAAAGGGTCGGTGCCTTGTTCTATACCGCATAAAGAGAAATGTTTACAATTTCTGAAAAAAAAAAAAGTATGAATGGATTATTTTTGTGAAACTGACAAGCTATGAACCTCACTTTGTGATAAGAAAGGATCTCTGGTCATCAACAGAATTGGAGAAACCATGTGGTCAACTAATTATTCTTTAGGTCTGGATGAGACAGCACTCAAAAAATGAGAAAGAGGATCCATGTGGGGACATAGTAGCCATGGGGACTTCATTAAGTGAGGCCTGAGAAGGTAAACCAGATTCATCTCAGCCACAATGGGGCAATGAGGATCACTGTGGTTTTACACGCTGTTACATACTGCAAGAATCTGGTAATTAACGAAAGAGGAGGACAGGCGTAAAGAAGCCCAGGGTGCAACTGACAGAGTACAGCATCTCTTGGTGACTGTTATGTGGGAAGAATAAGTGTGAAATAGCTTCTGCATATAATGTTGGTCGAGGGTGCAAAAAGGTTGCAGCAAGGCTAGCCTCAGCAGCTGAAGATTTGCTGAGCTACTATGGGATTGACAGACAACTCATGAGGCAATAGGACGGACCTACTGAGCCTGTCCACTAGACATGGCTTTCCCTGGGATGTGCATTGCAATCAGAAAGCAGTGTAAAGCTATCACTCATTGCCAAAACCTCGTGGTCTCTCTGCAGAGGAGGTATGATTTGGTTCCTCTTTGCTTATGTACCAATAGATAGACCTACTGCCTGCATGAACAGAGATCATATCACTCCAAGAGGAAGTTCTGAAATTCCTGCAGAGCACAGAGCTCTGACATCTTCTCCAGAATAGTTTCATAGTTTCTAGTAAGCTGCGTAAAGTCAAGGATTATTATAAAACAGGCTCCAAGTTCATACAACAGACATTCAAACCAAACCAAGTATCTAAAGACTTCTGGAATGATTCTAGTGAATTACATTTTCTTACTTTTAATGACAGCCTGTTTCTTGAGGTCACAAAACTTTGGGTGATAAACCTTAATCAAAAAGTGTTTCTGCATTTTGCTATTTGAATGGTATAGTGTGCCCTACAAGAAGTTTGTCCTGGTCACAGCAATTCAATATTGAACAAAATCCGCATTTCTTTATTAAGAAGTGAATGATATGCTTGGCACAGTCTGCCATGTTAATCAGTGATAACTGATACAGAGTATGTGACATTTAGCTAACTGTTCCTGATTTGTGATTGTCCTGCATTCCCTAATTCTTTCAGTAAATTTTCTTTGAACACTTTCCAATATGTAGAGGTCACCACTTGAATATGTATCAAATAATGAGTTGTATTCAATTATAGATCTAACATACATTATAAATAATTTTATTAGGAGCACAATAGATATGGCACAACATATCTCAGAAGATGCCAGTGACACACATGGCCTTTGCCTTAACAACACCTGTACTTTTTGAAATATTAAGCTAGAACTTGTATATAAACCAAGGTATCAGCATTCAGCTACTTGCCACATAACATGATTTTCCAAAATAAAAGGTTGTTTATGACCGAAATGATCAAACTATATAATACTTCTCTTAACCATTCAAATGGTTTGGATGCCTATAAACTGAAAGCTAGACAGTCTAATAATGATAACAAAATGCTCCAATTTTAGTGTAATCAAGCCAAAAAGTGTTATTAATAGGCAAAAATGAAAATACACAGTTGAGCAGTATACAGTCTAAACCGGACCCCGTGAGACACCAGTAGTAATCTCTGACCAGTTTGAAAAGTGGCACTGAACTTTAACACACTAACATCTATGTCTAAGCCAACACCTAACCCATTCAGTAATATAAATATTTATCTTACATTTTACAGGGAATTAATTATCATTGCATGAGGGATACTATTAAAAGCCATTGACAGAGCTAAGTATGCAGCCCCCACACTAAGACCATTATCTAAGGCTTCACTAACCATTTTTCTAAATTTCAGGTATATTTGAAAAAGTCAGTCTTTTCCTCGTAAAATGCTGCTTAAGAGCAGCAAGTGCCAGTACAATTCAGGATGCTGATGTGAAAATTGGAGTGTCTGTGTTCACATACCTTGGAAAATTCTCCCTTCAAAATGACATCCCCAAAGCCAGAGAGGAGGCATCCATTGTGACTGTTGTGGAAGATGGTGAAGAACAATGGGCTTTTTCATAGCTACTGCCAGTGGGAGTAACCACCAAGACAGATGATGCCTGCTCAGTTGAGTTATATATACACTGGAGCTGAGAGGTGATCATAGAGTTGGGACAAATGAACACTGGGAAATCACTGTAATATTCTCATGTAAAACATATGTGAATGGCCATCACTATGGCTGGAGGAATCAGTCTTGGAACTCTGAGCACCAGGGAGATTGGTGGAATGTATTTTTCCGCCAAACATCTTTATTAAATTTTCACATATGACAAAGACAATCCTAACATTTATATAAATGAGAAACATACAAAATGATACCACTTTAGTTGCAGTTTACATCACAGACACCATTGAAACAACTGTAGCTGCAAACATTATACATCACTTATAAACCATCCAGTCATTGTCAGTTAAGCATTATATGGCTCATTCAAATCCTGCCTCTTAAACCTCATTCCTGCATATATTGTTCCCACAATTCCCATTTTTTTCCTATGTAGTTTGCTCCTTCCCTTTTTTAAAGATCCCAATTCCACTTGTTTTATCTCTGTTACTATATTCACTACTTCTAGTAAAGTTGGTCTAGGCTTTGATTTCCATTTTCTACTAATTGCTTTTTTGGCAGCCACAATAATTAGACTCAGCAAGGCTTTACTATGTCTAGGCAGTTCCAGTTCTGTAGCATAACAAAAAAAATCATCACCCCAGTCTGTCCAAGCTGCTCACCCAGCATTTCCGACAGGGCAGTCTGCAGGGAATCCCTAAAGTCTGTCAGCTTATTACACTCCCAAAAAATGTTTCCAGCTACCTCTTTCTTGCCTGTCACACTTCCAACATTTGCTATCCACCTGAGGAAAAATTCTTTGGAGTCTACTTGAGGTATAAAAATACCTATGTAAACACTTCCAGGCAAAGATCCCAAATCTTCTAGACTGTATTGCATATTTGGGAGATATACATATATTCCCCATTGTCTCTTTGTGAATTGCTTATCCAGTCTCACTTCCCAATCCTTTCTAAGCTCCTCTGATTGATTCTTATAATCAGCATGCAATATTTTATATGCTTTACTAATTATTCCTTTTTTAACGGCAGCTTCTTTTCTAGATTGTATTAGAAACTCTACCAATGCTGGTCTTTCATTTATAAGCCCCCTATTTCTTTCTCTTTGTCTATACTCTGATATCAATCCTTGATAGGGAAGGCAATCTCTAACCTGCAGTCCAAATAAATTATTGGCCTCTTCCCATTCTATTACCTTTCCCTTTGTAGTTATTTAATCCCAATACCTTGGTTCCTTTGCCAGTTTTCTCCAATAAATTCCAGCTCCCTCTTGCCTGTTATCTGTACCCCTGACCACAAACATTCCTATCGGCAAAATGTCTTTTCTCCATTCTTGTGCTGGTTTGGTTTTTAGAATACTTCCTGCTATTTTATGAATATAATACTCTGTATGATTTTGATTGTTCTCCTTAAGAGTTTGTATCCAAAATCCCAATCTCTCCCTATTTCTTGAGCTTCCTCCCTGTATCAGCATCATTCCTCTCTACTTTGAATTATAGTTTTCTGTTTGTGCTATGGATAACAGCCTTAACTGTGTTGCTCTAAAATACCCCCTCAAATTAGGTAATCCAAGTCTGCCTTGTTCTATTGGTAGAATCAGCTTGTCCAAATTGACCTTTGCTGTCTTCCTTTCCCAGATAAAATCCTTCAACTCTATTTTAATTGCTATCCACAACTTCTCAGGTTGATAAAAGTATGCCTGACCTGCGTATAAGACTAAAGGGACTAAAAAAATTTTAATGACTTGTATCTTAGCATCCATATCCATATAACAAAACTTCCAGTTTCTCAATTTTTGTATTATCTTCTGTTTGGTCTCTTCCTACATATCCTTAGCTGACACCACTGAATCATTTCTAATCCATACTACTAGACACTTAATTTTATCATGTCCCCATAAATATGGATATTGTTTGGACCAATTTGTGTGTGGGCACATAATTTACTGCTACTGCCTTTGTTTTAGCTTCATAAATTTTGTATGGCAAGAAGATTTGAAACTGTCTTAAAATGTTCTACAACACTATAATGTCCCTTTCTGGTTTTGTCATGTATAAAATAATAACATCTGCAAATAGAGCTTTTCCTGACTACCATACCAATTATATCCTTGAATTTCTGACTCCCTTCTTTTCTTTGCCAATGGTTCTAAATATATTGCAAACAACAAAGAGGGGATTGGTGGACTGTATTGATCTGGCAGGCACTGGATCACAGCTCTGATGGACTGAACTCTATCAGGAGTAAGACTGTAGTGTCCAGATGGCACTCTGTGAAAGAGGATGGACTAAGCTGATTGAAAACTGTGACTTGTCAAAGTTGAAAGGAACACCCAAGACTAGGAAGAGCCAAATAATGTAATATCTGGCTGTTACAAGAGTCTCTGTGGTTATAGCAGTGAGGAACCAATTGTCTAAGTATGAGAGCACCCAGACCCTCTCAGTCTCAGGTGGGCTGCAACTGCTACTATGTAGTTGGTGAACACCTTGGGGGAGGGTGCTGTGGTGAGACCAAAGGGCAGGGCTCTCAACTGAAAAATGCTGGCTCCCACCTGGAAGTATAGAAACCACCAGGTTACTTTGACAATCTTGATATGGAAAAAGGCATCCTGGAAGTCTATCGAGCCCATCCAATTGCTTTCCTTCCGGCAGAGCAAAACTGCTTGCACCATGATCATTCTGAATATAGTCTTCTTTGGGTAGAAATTTAGGCTGCTGAGATCCTGGATTTGCCTTATGCCCTTCATCCTCTCTGGTCTGGTCTGATGGAAGCTCTTAAATGGCTCTTTTTCCAAGAGACTAATAATTTCTCCTTTTGCCTCTTTTATTTATTGGGGTGGAACCTTTGGAAGCAGCTGAGACTGGTGGGGGGATGTGAAAAGGATATCGTATAACTTCTGGATACTATCTCTCCCATCCAGCTGTCCTGCGTGATGGCTATCTACACAGTTAAGAGGAGTTATAAGACATCTCTAACTGCTCCTGAGGTAAGCAGTAAGGTTTGCCTTCAGGGTCTCTGGGACTGCTTGCCTGAAAAATGAGCCCTAAATTACCTGGTTTTGCAGACTTCCTTGACATCATGGCCAGTGTCCATTAAAGGGGCCACTTCGACCATGGTCACCCCTGTCTAAGGAGGAGTCAAAGGCTTGATGTTGGGGTTTCCAAAACCACAAAAGACTTGAACCCATTCTAATTCCTGCTATGAGATCTTTGAGGGGTCTTAAATCTGACATCTATGACAGATAGAATCTTATGTTCTTGCACCTCAGTAATCCATCTTTCATTGAAGGTCTGAAGAGAGCAGAGACATCATAGGAGCATTAGTGAAGGCACCTTAAAACTGTCTGCAAAGTTTGCACAGGTGAAGTCAAGTAACGCCTGTCCCCTATGTTCTATCTGTTTCATTGGCTGCATTATGTAGCAACTGCATGAAGAGACTGGTGATATTCAACATGGTGCCCACAGTAGCCTCAATCCATTTTGTTGGCTTAGCTGTGGGTGGCTTTCACAAAAAATCTGAAGCCTGTTCTGCTAAATCTCTTTTGAAGCAGTTCGCATGTGTTGCATGGATGTCTTTCCTTATCACTGTTGTAATATTCTTTACCCTTGGGATATCCTGTCAAGAATAGCCTAACATCCAGCCAATATAAATGAAAGCCTTTATACCTTCCAGGTGTCATGCAACAGATATACGTCCTATGTGCAAGACGTAAGGTATATATATGATGTATAGATGCCTAATCCTCAGACATTCTATGTTGCCAGTCTGAATGCTAACTCTAAATTCAGTCTATTCACCATTCAATGAGTTAGTTCATCTACTGAGGCGTATACAGATAAGTACCCTGTTGGGGTTTCTTTCTTTCTTTCTTTCTTTTTTCTCCTTCCACTTGTTTTTTTATGTTATCCAGGAAGGGAAAATGTGAGTATGGGAGGTAGATCCCCCATAAAGATAGACAAGAGAGGTACCTTTTTTGTTTGGGTGCTACATGCAACCATGGTCAGTGTGACATAAGACACTCTACAGCCGTTTGTCTTTCTTTTCTATTTATTTGGAAAACCAATGTCTAAAAGTTACTGACTCAGGGTACCATGTCCAAATCTGCTCACACAAGGTTCAGCCACCACTTAGGAAAAAAGCTAAAATAGCATGTACTGAACATGCTGCTGTCCAGCCTATACCAGACATCACCTTTGGGTTGGATGAAGAACCCAAGGGCAGCCAGTATTGAAGGCAGTTCCCCTGTCATAACCAAATTGGAGGCTGACACAGAGCTACTTACTTCCATGTCTGCTGAGAGTTGCGCATATGTCAGGTACAGATGTAGAGGGAGAACCACAGCTGATTATATCTGATGGGCCTTGGGGATTCCCTAAATTTTAGTTAGGAATGATTTGCCTGGTACCCTCACTGAATCAATGGAGGGGTCTGAACCTCCTAGATTTGTCAAGGTAGATGTTCCTTTAAAAAAGAAGCAGAAAGCCAAACATGGATACTGTGACTAAGGATCCTAACAAAGAGTGGGTGGCAGAACTTTACTCAGGGGCTGTTTAGTAACCTAATGGCTCTGAAACCCCCACAAGGATTGCCTGTCCTTGCTACTGCTCCCTAGTCTTCCCCATATAAGAGACTTAGGGATTATGATTCTTCAGATGAAGAACTGGACTCTTGTGAAGAATCCTTAACATATTCCTCACAAATTCACTATCCTTTGGCTTTGGAGGTCTGACGAAGAAGTTTCTTTTCCCCTGACTTCCTTTTGAGGAATTATTCTTTGGGGATACAGTGGTCCATATGATGGAACACTAAGTGGGATTGTTCTCAAGTCTCATAGGTTCAGAAAAGATGCCACAAACTCTTGTAAATGGAATTATCCAGACCTTCTGCATTACCAACTGTTTTAGCTGCCCCTCTTGGACACATTTACAGCAGTTTCTCAAGTTTCTGACTCTCAACCTCTGGCCTATAACAAGCCAGACAGATTTTATAAAGTGCCTGAGGATCATAAATACTTGTATAAACATCCTTAATCTAAAAGCTAGCCAAACGGCTTTTCTCTCCTAATCTTCTATCTTCTGACAAGGACAGTCATGCTATGGACAGTTATGTGAAAAAAAAGTGTATACTTCTGCTGCTTTGGCCTTTAGGGCCCTTAATTATTAGACCCACATGACTAGATATGTCTTGGCCCTTCTCTCTCAACTGGCAGGATGGATGACTGACATGCCTGATCTGGACAGTAAGACTTTGGCTCTTTCTCTTGTGAGTTCTGCTTATCAGGTAGCTCTCCATTCCATTAAATACAGCAATGATGCAGGTGGATGCCTCCTCTAGGGCTGCTGCATCTGGTTCTGTCATGAGGAGATATTCCTCATTGCGCCTGCAGGTTTTACCTGAGGACATTAAGGCTAAACTGTAAGATTCCCCTTACACAACCAGAATTTTTTTGTTACTGCTGCAAAAGCATTGTTTAAAACCTTGCATGATAAGGGCAAGATTATGCAGGACCTAAAACAAATTTGTAGGCAGGCTAGACTACCTGCTAGGAGTAAGATAGTTTCTAAGCAGATTTTCTCAGATAAACCCATTCAGGGCTCCAGAGGCCCAAAACTTTCCTTTCTGGATAAATCTGCCTCTATCTGACATCCAGCCTCCCTTCCCCCTCAGCCACATTCCTCTTTTCCTCAGGCTAATCCTTTCCCTCCCTGTTTGGCAACAGATAACCACAGATCCCTGGGTTCTCTCCATCATCCAACATGCTTACTTCATGGCTTGGAAATCTCTTCCTCCATTTTCTGGCCTACTTCAGTCTCTTCCTTGCCACCTTTCTCATTTTCCTTCAGTCCTGAAGGATCTGGTGGAACAAGGAAGCATCTAACCTGTTCCCTTGTCTCAGCAGAAAATAGGGTTTTATTCCAGCATGCGTCTGATTCCCAGAAAGGAGGAGTTGTGGAGGTCCACTCTAGACCTGTCCTATCTCAACACCTTTCTCAAAATTCCTTCAGGATATTGTCCCTTCAGTCCCTCTTCCCTCATTTGGTTCCTCAAACCTTTCTGGTCTCCTTGGATTTGAAGAATACTACCTCCATATTCCTATTCACTCTCTCTTCATGAAGTTTTTAAGTTTCTCTGTTTCTTTCTCTCATTATCAGTTCTCTGCTCTGCCTTTTGGCCTTTCTACAAATCCAAGGGTATTTACCAAATGTCTGGCCCCTGCAGTAGCCTTCTGCAGATTTTAGGGAATTCAAATATTCCCTTATTTGGATGACCTTTTGATTCAACCCCATAACAGCAGCTTCTGCTTCAAAATCTACACTTTACTATACTTCTGCTGCACGATATGGGATTCACCCTCAGTCTGAAAAAGTCTGTGTTGGGCCCATCTTGAGACCATATCTGTTTTTGGGTTGCTGGATTCAGACCTCAGGTTCTTCTCAAGAGCTGTACATGGATGCTTTACGATCAATGTTATCTTAATGTATTTTTGCTAAGGGGTAGTTGCTCCTTGTTTCCCCTTACTCCTGCTACTTATATATACTAACTTCAAGATCACTGCACCCCCACACCACCAAACTTATGTTTACTAACTCCATCCATGGTTTCACCAAATCAAAGAAGGGAAAAAATGTCCCAAAAATGACAGCACTGCTGTTGCCCAATTAAAAAATCTGCCTGACAATGATTTCCTATGGAAAATAGCATTTGGCAATCTGATCTTCAGCGTCTTGAGCCTCAGGCAATTAACACTTGAGGAATCACAGTTCATCTACCTGTAGGGTACTGTATCTGGCCTACTACAGAATAATAAGAAATACAGGAAAACTGACAGTAATAAATGACAAATGTTCTAAATATTCAAGTTATTGTTTGTCTTTTCGGCTTTTTCCCGGTAAGGGGTTGCCACAGCATTTCTCCGGTCCGCTAATGATTGGCAGTAGATTTTTATGACACGCCGAGGTGCCAGCTCTGGATTATTACACCTGACAATTTCATTGTTTTTTTTTTCTGTGATCATTAAAGTTTCCTGCTATCTAAATATCAAGAAACCTAGTACAGTATGCAATGAACTCAAGAAATCTAGTTTTTACTAGCAAAGATACAAACACGTTTTTTACATTTTGTTATAATATCTACATTTAACTCAGGTTTAAACTCTGTGTGTTTTAATTATAAAATAAAGTTACATTAAGTGTCATAACTGTAAACCATTAGCAAGACATTAGTCATGCTGAGTACAGCCACAGCAATCATACAACCTAAATGCTTTCATGGGAAGCAGAAAGCTACACCATATTTCAACACTAAAAAACAGAAAAGTACAACAGTATTTAAAATGTTTACATCACTTATTGCCAAAGACGCAACATACTGGAAACAATGAATTTTGAAGTCATGTTATTTATTGCATAAGGGGACTTCCCCGATTAGATCCCGGTAGAACGTAAAGTTGTGTAAGTATACTAACCATAACAGTAGATATTCTAATAGATCACTGTTGCATTTGCCTAAGATGTTTGGGTTGTATCCTGCCAAGGATCTGACCTACCACTTAGCCTTTCAAAGTTTAAGGGCATCTACCATGCAGTGTAACTGCCAGGAGCTCAAGCAGAACTCCATACAAAGGCAGTTAGAGCACCAAAACCTTCAGAACCTTCTTGCCCTAAGAAGGGAGGCAATAGCCCAAAAAAGAAAAATGCTAGAAAAGGACAAATAACAGTAACTATGTACATAAGTGTGTATATAATTCCACATTTGCAATATAACACAGTAAATACAAAAACTGAACTAGAGACGGGATGGCTTTTGTAAAAATGATCTATTAGAATATCTACTGTTGTGGTACATTTACTTACACAACTGTACTGTGTTCATATTATATCACTGCTGCAGCAGCCTTGGCTATTTGGGTTAATTAACATATCTTAGGTACCAAAAGAGAGGAGGATGAAATTAAGAACCCAGAAGGCCCTGGAGAACAGTCCTAGCAAAACTTGTTCTAAACCTGATAAAGGAATCCAATTTATTGTGCTTTTTAAAAGTATGAATAGAGGACTATGTTGCTGCCTCCAGAATACGTCTAGGATCCACCCCTTTCCAGAAAGCTACAATAGAAAAAAAAAAGCTGTGGTGAAATGGTCCCCAACCCTGCCTGGAAGTGGCTTGTTATGGTGAGAATAGCAGAAAAAATATGAGAGACCATCTATAAATAGTCTGCTTTGACACTGGTTGTCCTTTTCACTTGCCTTCAGAGGAGACAAACAACAAATCAGCTTTCCTGAAGGGCAGAGTTTTGTCCATGCAGTATCTGAGCTGCCTGTGGACATCCAATGTTTGAAGGATTCTTTCTCCCTTGTTTCTGGGTTCTGAAAAAAAAAGACAGATTATTAGACAGGCTCAAGGTACACTCTGAAACTGCTTTAGGCATAAAAAACATTAGTGCTTAAAGGAACCCTGTCCTTGTGGAAAATGAAGTATGGTTGACTCACCATAAGAGCTTGTAACTCAAATACTCTTCTAGCAGAATTCAGAGCAATGAGTAAAACAATATTCTATGTTAAGAACCTAAAATTAGGCAGATAAACTGCTTCACATAGAAAATTAAGTTTATAGGCACAAAATTAAGATCACAGGAAGGAGTCACCTGTTTTCTAAGTGGACACATATGTAAAACCTTTTTCATATGAAGTAGAAAGGGGATCCAAGGGTAGATAAGCTGAAGTGACAGAGGAATCTTGCCTGAAGAATGAGAAAGGCTAAAGAACAATAACCCACACAAGTAATCAAGAACTAGAGGCAGCCTATGTATGGGGACATGCTAGATGAATTATTTAGATGTATGTATTTAAAAAAGATTCTGTTATGGCAGCTATGTTTATGTGGGAAGAGACTAAAAGATAACACAAAAACTGAGAAACTGGAACCTCTTGTTTATGGATATGGATATTAAGATAAAAACAGTGAAAACATTTTTAGTCCCTTTAGATGTATAACCAGGTTAGGCATACTTCTATCAAACAGAGGAGAAGTTGTGGACAATAATTAATACAGAGCTAAAGGAATTTATTTGGGAGGTGAATAGGACAAAAGTTAAGTGGGATAAATTTATCTTCCTCATAGTGAAATAGATAGATCTTCACCACAGAGCAAGGTGGTTTAGGATTACCTGATTTGTATGGATATTATAGAGCTGTGCAGCTACGTCTCATACACATAACACAAGCAAAAGGTTATAAGTCAAAGTGGCAAGGGATGATATTGACGTAGGATGGGTGGGACTTCTACAAACAGGGAGAAAGCATGATTTTGGATGCAGATCCTTAAGAAAAATAACAATAACCATGAAGAGCATTATATTCATAAATATGCAGAACGTATTCTAAGAAAAAAGTCAACCCAAGAATGAAGAAAGGGGATTTTGGCCAATAGGGATGACTGTAAATAGGGGTACTGAAAATAGATAAGATTGGGTTTGAATTTACTGGAGAAAACTGGCAAAGGAAACAAGATATTGGGAGCAAATAACTAGAGAGGTAAAGGTATGAAAGTGGGATGAGGCCAAGCAGAATTCTGCACTACAGATTAAAGATTGTCTTCCCTACTAGATGCTGATATAAGAGCATAAGTGAAGAGAAGAGGATAGGAGAGTCCTAAGTGAAAGATTAGTTTCTAGTAGTGATTTTGGTTGAGTCTAGAAAACAAGCTGCTGTTAAAAAGGAATAATTAGTAGGGCATATTAAACAGTGACTGATAACTATAAGAATCAGAGAAAGTTAGAAAAGGTTGGGAAGACAGAGTGGAAAGGCAATTTACAAAGGGACAATGGAAGGACATTTGTAAGGCTCCCAAGTATGTAACACAGTCCAAGAGGTTTAGGATTTTTGCTTGGAAGCATTTGCATAGGTATTTTTATCATAGCCAGCCTTAGGCATAGGCCAACTAGGAGGCCACCTAGGGCGCTGGTCTAGCAGGGGCACTTTTTCAGTATTTATTTGGTGTAGGTAGCCAGGATGGGGGCAGCAGGTGGTGTGGTGGGGGGCGCCATGGAGCCCTTTTGCCTAGGCCACCAGCTGACCTAAGGCCGCTCCTGATTTTTATACCCAGAGTAGACTTCAAAAAATGTTTTCTCAGGTAGACAGCAAATACAGGCAGTGTGATGAGAAACAGAGGGGTAACTGGGAGCATGTTTTCTGAAAGTGTGATAAGTTGGCAGATTTTAAAATTACAGTACAATGTACTCCATCAGAAATATTAGGGGGGAAAATTGCTCTAAGGAAATGGTTCATTTGAGCTGGGACACAGGATCTGAATTGCCTAGACATTGTAAAGCTTTATTAAGTTTAATCCTATTGGTTGCCAAAAAAAGCAATTAGTAGAAAATGGAAATCAAAATCTAAACCAGCTGTAACTGAAGTACTGAATATTGTTAAAGAAATAAATGAACTGGAAGTGAGATCTTTAGAAAAGAGAAGAAACAATTTACTTAGAAATAAATGGAAGTTGTGGAAACAATACATACAAAATAATCTTCAGAAGGAGTGAGTTTTAAGAGAAAGCAAGAATTGTGCATTTTAAGTGTATGACAGTTGTTATAAAAGACAAAATACACATATGCAATGTAAAATGCATTAAAACAACTTTATCATGGTTCATTTTATTTTCTGTTAATGCACATGTGCCTGTGTCTTAAGTAATAATTTAATAAAGATGTTTTTAAAAAAATGAACCAGAGGCAGCTTGGTCTTAAAAGTCTCTTGGTTCACGATTTTCTAGAAGCAGGCTTTTAGTCTCCTTCTGTTCCTGCTGCACGTTCTCAGACAGAAGGTACCTAAAAGGTATCAAAATTCTACATTCAATCAGTCAGATGACTAGATTTCAAGCTGGGATGTATCAAACAACCTATCTTGTGTGAGTAAATCCAGTCTGTGGGGAAGCTGGTAGTAACTGGTCAGTTTCAAAGAAGTGAGAATCACTTTTGCCTGGGCCAAAAGGGAGTCACCACCACTGTATTTGGGGAGTTCTGAAGAGGAGTCAAATGGATCTACTTGAGGTGCTCCCCAAAGTCAGATACTCCCGGAAGACCCTGGGTGTAGCTTCCATTTGTGAAGGTCTGTCCTGGTCCTGCTCAGCTTGTCTGGTACAATGTTTTGCTCTCACAAAAGATATGAAGCCTGGAGTCAAAATGAGTTGAGTTGCTATCTCCCATTCCAGGTTATTATAGCAAGTCTGCAAAGAAAGTAAGATATGATAACCATGTACAACATCACTGTGGTATTGTCTGTGAAAACTTGCAGAGGTCCTGCAGACCACAGATGATTTAGAGCTTTCAAAGCACTTCTAACTGCTCTTTAAAATGTCTATGCTTTTGTCTGCCCTGCTTATGCCACTAACCTTGCACATTCACCCCTTTGGACACAGCTCCCTACAGCCATGTCTGAAGCATCTATTGTATTAGACTGAACGGAGCAGGAGATAGAATGGGAGACCTGGATTCTGACAGAACCAATCTACCTACCATAAAACCTCTCTCCTTACAAAGGACACAACTGGATCTGAAAATGTAGAGTGCAGATACTGAGTCCAGTCTGAAATGAAGTATTATTAAACTCTTTTATGTGAAGTCAGGCAAAGGGAATTATAAGAATCAAAGAAGCCATGTACCCCAGAATTCCAAGAAATGTCCAGATAATTGGCTTTGATTGCAAACCTCAGGAAAAACTGAAAATTTCTACTTTGTCCGGAGGAATTATATCTCTTCACTGGGCAAAAGCTAAAAGACATTTATTTATTTTATTTATTATTTTACATTTGTTAACCGGGAGAGTCCGACTGGATACATGTCCATTTTCAGCGGAGGCCCGGGGAGAAAAGCTCCAGGTACATAACAGACATATGAACATTGTTAATGCAAAAAAGGAAGATAGTTGAGTTCTAAATACAATATAAAGATACATCACATCTTGGGAAAAAAATAACAGCAGCATATAAAAAAAAAAACATAGGTTAGTTACAAAGGCGAGGCGCCTTGTTAAAAAGCGGTTAAGAATAGTGAGGTAAGAGAAGGGTAAATGATAGTGGTTAACCAGGTTTGGAACAGGGACATTGCCAGAGAGTACTGAGATGGGGTTTAAGCTTTTTTTCGAATTGTAGGAGTGAAGGTTCTGAGGTGAGCATGGTCGGTAGGGAGTTCCACATTTTACCTACAAAGTTTGAGAATAGAGAATCCCCAGCAGAATTATTGGCTTTGGTAGTTTGAGCTAAGATCTTATTGGAGGAGCGTAAAGATTGCAGGTTAATATAGGGGTGAATGATGTTTTTCAGAGCTGGTGTTTTCTCTGGGTGATACAGTATCTGGTGAGCCGTTTTGAGTTGGTTGAAATGGAGTTGGCTGGAAAACTCTAACCACCCTAGTTGCTTCAAGTTAGTGCAGTGGTGCGTTCTAAAGGTGGAATTTGTGGCAAATCTAGCTATGTGATTGTAACAAGAAGCAAGTTTGTTAAGGGTTGTCTTGTTTAGGTTTGTAAAAAGGGGGGAGGCATAGAAAATAGTTGATAGTAGGTGTGTGCTGGCAATTGTAATTTTAGCGTGAGGAGTGAGAAAGTGTTTTACTTTATAGAGAGAGCCAAGCTTTTTATTGACGGTTTTGATGGTTAGATTGAAATGTATGTCAAATTTAAGGGAGTTATCAATGGTAACACCTAATAGCTTTGTGTGAGCTTCTGGTGATATAGTGATTCCATTGGAGGATGTAATAGAGAAGGTGGGGGGAAGAGTCTTGTTAGTGGGTGAGAAAGTAAGTAGTTTTGTTTTGTTGGGGTTGAGAACTAGTTGACGACTTGAGAACCATTTTTCTATTAGGTTGAAGGTGTCTTGGGTTGAAGCAGTGAGGTCTGCCAGGTTGGAGGCAGTGCTGATGATAGTCGAATCATCTGCATATTGAATGCATGTGGCATGGGGGGGTGATTGTGGGCAGGTCATTAACAAAGATGGTGAAGAGAAGAGGGCCAAGAATAGATCCTTGGGGAACTCCAAGTATAACAGGTTGGCATGTGGATAATTTGTCCTGCCATAGAACAGCCTGTTGCCTATTGGATAGGTAGGATTGGAACCATTTCAGTGTGGAATTGCTGAGTGATAGTTTTTTTAATGTATGGAGGAGTTGAATGTGGTTCACCATATCAAAGGCCTTGGAGAGGTCTAAGAAAAGAGCAGATGATAGTTTATTATTGTTTCTGAAGTTATTGATGGTATTAGAAAAGGAGAGTAGGGCTGATGTGGTACTGTGATTTGGCCTGAAGCCATGTTGGGAGATGGCTAGAATTTTATTTTTGGTGAGGTGTTCCATCAGTTGTTTGTGGACACACTTTTCCATAATTTTGGCCTGGGGTGAGAGTATAGCTATAGGTCTGTAGTTGGTTAGCTCTAGTGAGCTACCACCTTTATGGAGAGGAATAATGTGGGACATTTTCCATATGGAGGATGAAGGCTTCTGACAAGGTACGGTTTATGATTATGGAGACGGGATAGGAAATGGCCTCAGCTGCTTTTTGCAGAAACTCAGCTGGGAGAAGGTCAGCTGCTAGCTTAGTGGGTTTTAGTTTTTTAAGAAGAGATATTATAGAGGATATGGGTACTGGATCGAAGGTAAATAGATGATCTGATGTAGTTGTAGTATTCTGCTGGCATGGGTAGTGGAGTGGGCTGGTTGTTTGTTTGAATTATGTGGCCAGGGATTGTATAGTTTCTGTGAAGAAACTATTGAATGTGTTAGCAATGTTTACAGGGCACTGTTGTTTGCAAGTTGTTGGAGTGGGGGTGGTTGCCTGGCCTGGGTGCAGGGGCTTGTTTAAGCCTGCCCAGAATTTTTGTGGATTATTAAGGTGTTTGTGTTGGAGGAAGAAGTTTTTTTTATCATTTAAGATCATTCTTTTAGTTTCATTTCTAAGTTGCCGGAAGGTTTGGTGGGAGTGTGGGTCTTTAGAGGTACGCCATGTGACCCACATCTTGTTTCTAGATAGGATTTTGGATTTTGTTTCCTTAGAGAGCCATGGTGCGGTTTTGGTTTTAGTTCTAATGGACCGTATTGGAGCATGGGAATCTAGAATCTTGAGGAAGGTGGTGTTGAAGTAGATAACTGCCTCTTCAAGAGGAAGAGACTTGAGTATTGTCCAGTTGTGGGCTTTAAGTTCAGTTTGAAAAATGGAGGCGTTGAATTTATTATTGTTCCTGATTTTTTTATGGTTGTAAGAAGGGGTGAGTTACTTGAATTTGATAACATAGGTGAGTAAGTGATCACTCATGTCCTCTGGGTGAGTACCTGCTGAGTACTGGTCAGGATCTTTATTAGTAAGGATCCAGGTCCAGGATGCTGTCTTTGTTTTGGGGTTTACCTAGTCTTGTAGGAGTGGATATGAGCTGAGAAAAGCCATGTAGATTTATGCTGCTAGATGGGGAGCTAGATGAGAAGGAATTCCAATCGATGTTGAAGTCACCTAACACTATGGATTCCTGGGGGTGAGTTTGAGTTAACCAGTGGAGAAAGTCCTCTAAGGTTTTGTTATTATTGTTGCCTGGGGGGATGTAAATACATGCTATATTTATGCTTTTACATCCCTGGAAGAGCATTCTGTGAGAAGGGATAAGAGAAGATTCCTGCAAGTTCACTTAAAAACCCACACTGAGAAGAAGATTCTGAACAGTGGCTAAGGATCTTGATATATAGAAAAAGAGTCAGCAAACATAAGACAATCATCCAAATATGGAAACATGAATGTCTAAAAGTCTGCAATAAACAGTTACAGTAACCTGCCACCTTGTAAATACCCTTAGTGCAGTGGATAGTCCAAAGGGTAAGACAGAGAACTGATAATGTAAGCCAGATATAGAAAAATCATAAGAAATGTCTGAAATGTTTGCCAGTGGGAAAATGATGGTAGGCATCTTTTAAGTCTATCTTTACAGTGAAATACAGTAAAGGGACAAGAGATAACATGATCTGAAGGGATAACATTTTGAACTTTTGGACCTTGCCAAAAATTCTAAAAGGAGAGGTCTAGCATAGGCCTTACGGTCCCTTCTTTCTTCGGTACCAGAAAAATCCTTAAATAAAACCTTCTGCTTACCTTGCGGACACGGACTAGTTCTATGACTCTATGAGCTAATGTTTACTCCAGAACTGAAAGAAATTGGGATATTTGGCTTTCTGGGACAGAATGATTACCCTGTAAAGGAGGGAGGGACTCCCACTGTTAACTATACCACTGTTGAATGACCAACAATATTGTACCGCAAGGGAAGATGCAGACAGAGAGGAAAAAAAGAGACTGCCAGGATGGGGAGGAGGAGCTTGAAGAGGCTAATAGTCATTCTGATTTTTTTGGAATGTCCTTGATTTACAGTGATTTTTCCTCCTTTTTGGAGCCTCCCTAAAATTGCTTTCTAAAATCTTGTTTGTTGCCACTTTAGTACTTGAACTGCTTTTGAAAAAGGGAGATTAAATGGAAGGAAATATTTTATTTGCCTTAAAAAAGGAAGGTTGAAGTATTTGTGTCACCCCTTGAATCAATACTCTGCTTTTATCAAATGTCTTAAGAATTTCAGCAACAGAAGGTCCAAACAGAACTTCCTTATCCAGGGGAAAAAGTACAATTCTGCAAGTAAACTTGCCATAAAAGTAGATGTTTGAATGATAACTGCTGCAGCAGTCTTAGGTATATGGGTTATATCCTGCATAGGATATAACAGACAGCTAGCTTTCAAGGCTTCAGGGCAACTTCCACACACCCAAACTGTTAGTCAGTTTGAGATGAGCTAAGAAGAAGCCAAGTTTGGGTGTCAAGCCCTTCAGAGCCTTTATGCCAACTGAGAGAAAGAGGTTAAGCCCTGAGGGGGCATTGCTATGAAAAAAAAAACATACATGTCCACACTCTGGCATAAAAAAAAAACACAAAAACAAGGCAGTATGTTACTGTAGCAGTAATCAGTCAGACATCTACCATTATGGCAAGTTTATTTACACACCTGTAATACATTCTTTATATGGATCACTGCTGCATGATCTTTAGCTATATGGGTAGATTACAAAAGCTTAAAACTACTGGTTGGTGGAAGGGAAAAGGTCCATGATCCCCTGGAGAATGGTCCTAACAAAGCCTGTCAATGACCTGGAGAAGTAATCTAGTTTACAGTACTTTATAAAAGTATGTACAGAGGACCAAGATGCTGTTTCCAGAATACTTCTAGAATTCAACCCTTTCCAAAAAGCCATAGATGAAGCCAAGGTTTTGGTACAGTGAGCCTTGACCCTGCTTGGAACAGTTTTATTGTGGTGGGAATAACAAAAGGTAATAGCCTGTGACAATTATTTGGAAACAGTCTACTTTGACACCGGCTGCCATTTCTTCTTACCTTCACAAGAAATGAACATCTGATCAGAAATTCTAAAAGATTTTGTTCTATCAAGATGTTACCTGCATTTTCTGTGAATATCCAAGGTATGAAGTATCCCTTTCCCCCTCACTTCTAGATTTTAGAAAGAAAACACAGAGCGATGGATAGATTGGTTTAAGATAAACTCAGATACCACTTAATGCATAAAAGAAGGATTAGTTCTCAAAAAAACCCTATCTCTGTGTAAGATGAGATAAAGCTGACCCACCATAAGAACTTGTAACTCAAGATAATTTTCTTTCAGAGGTCAGAGCAATGAGCAAAACTGTTTCCCATGTAAAGAACCTCAAGTCTACTGGATGAGCTGTCTCAAATGGAGCAAGTGATAGCGTCCCTAACACACAATTAAGATCCCAAGAAGGAGACAACAGTTGACTGGGAGGCTTCTTATATAAAACCCCTTTCAAAAACATTTTCACGTGAGAATACATTGAAAGAGATGGATCCATAGGTAGACATGCTGAAATGGCAGACAAATGAATCTTAATAGAAGAATAAGAAAGGCCATAGGATAGTAACTCAGAAATACTGTAAAACCAGAGAAACAGTAGCTCTAACTGGGTGCTGGCTCTTTCAATGGCACCAAGAAAACCTTTTTCATTTGTTAATATATGATTTTATATTAGCAGGCTTTCTTGCCTTCATTACTACCTGTTGCAAGTTGTCATAAAACAGATACCTAAAAGGTATTAAGACCCTATCACACAGACAGTTAGTAGTAGACTGTTTGCGGTCGAGATGTATCAAACACCTCTGATCTTGTTTGAGTAAATCCAGTCGGTGAGGAAGCTTGCGAAAATTGCCCCTGCCCAATTCCAAAAAAAAAAGGGAGAACTACTGTTGACTGGGCCAATAGAGAATCAACATAATGATCTTTGGGGAGTCCTTCTGAATATTCATAAGTACCTTGGATAAAAGTGGAAATGGTGGAAAAGGATACAGGAACACCAGTCCAAGAAAATTGAATGCCTCCATCTTTTGTGTCTGCCACACAATTTTGTTCTGATGGAATGCAGGATGCCTGTTGAATGAGATTGTGCTGTAAAGCTACAACCCAAACTAACATGGTTAGTCAGCAAAGGATGACTCAGAGAGTTCAGTGTCTTGATCATGGCAAGCAGCTCTTTTAGATTTATGAGCTTGTGTCTGTCCTTGGTGTCCCAGAACCTTGCACTTTTATCCCTCTTGAAAATGCTCCCCAAGCAAAGTCTAAGGTGTCTGTGGTGAATGCTGCTTTGGAACAGAGAGGAAAAAGAGCGGACCTGGATAAAAGGATACTTGCTGTCTCCACTAAATGGCTTCCATTCTGACAAACCCCAGCACTGGGATTTGAAAAGACCAAGGATGTTAGTACTGCGACCAAAGAGGATTCATATAGCATCAACATCCTGGAAGAAAGCTGTGCTGGCTGTAATACATAAAGATGGTAAAGACCAATCAGATATAGTTTCATACAGGCCAATTTAGATTCTAAACTATGCTTGCCAAGTGTTTATATCTATAATAGCTAAAAGAATGGCAAAGGTGATGCCAAAATTGACAGATATGGATCAGTGTGGTTTTGTGGAGGGAGGCAAACATTTGACAACATTAACAGAATAATGATGATCCAGAAGGAAGCAGAATGTAAGAAAATACTACTGCCATTGGTGGGTCTTGACGCAGAGAAAACATCTGACAGAGTAACCTGGGATTTTATAAGTATGGCAATGGAAGCATTTGCATCCCCTGATAAAATAACATTGATTAAGAGGATATATGACTGATTGGATATAAAAATTGAAGTGTGAGGGGTTCTTCTCTGATAAGTTTTGTTTGAGCAGAGGACCCAGGCAAGAGTGTCCTCTTTCCCCTTTGTTATTTGCATGATATTTAGAACCACTGGCAAAGAAAATAAGGGACTCAGAAAGTCTAGGATATAATCACTATGATAATCAAGAAAAGTTGACCTCACTTCCAGATACTATTTTTGTACCTGATAAAACCAGAAAAGGACATTATAATGTTGTGGAACATTCTGAGACAGTTTCATGTCTTTTCATGATACCAAATTAATGAAGATAAAACAAATGCAATAGCAGTAAACTATGTAACCACATAAGATGGCTCAGAAATACCAATATTTATGGAGAAATGATAAACTTCTATATCTAGGAGTATGGATTAAAAAGAATTCTGTTATGGCAACTAAGGTATGTGGGAAGAGACAACACAAAACATAATATAAAAACTGAGAAAATGGAAGCTTCTATGGATAGGAATAGCCAGATACAAGCAGAGAAAATTGAATCTCTCTTTTATGGATAGGGATAGCAAGATACAAGCAGTGAAAATGTTTTTTGCCCCTTTAGTCTTATACACAGGTAAGGCATATTTTTTATCAACAGAGGAGAAGTTGTGGATATCAATTAATAGTGAGCTGAAGGATTTTATCTGGGAGGGGAAGATGGCAAGAGTCAAGTGGGGTAAGTTGGTCCTTTCGCTAGAACAAGGTGGTTTGGGATTACCTGATTTAAAGGGGTATTTCACAGCTACACCATTAAGGCTCCTAATCATAGCACAAGCAGAAAGCTACAATTCAAATACAAAAATATGATAATGAAACGGGGGGAAGCTCAAGAAATAAGGAGAGGCTGGGATTTTGGATGCATGCCCTTAAGGAGAATAACAATTAACTATGCCAAATATTATATTTAAAAAGTAGAAAAAAGTATTCTGAGAACTAAGCAAATGCTGGAATAGATTAAGGAGATTTTGCCAATAAGGATGACTGCATTAGGGGTACAGAGAACAGACAAGAGGGGTCGGGAATTTATTGGAGAAAAGTGTCAAAAGAACCAAGTTATTGGGAGCAAATAATTAGAGAGGGAAAGGTAACAGAATGGGCAGAGAGCAAGAATTCATTTGGACTGCAGGCTAGTGATTGCCTTCCCTATCAATAAATGATATCATAGTAGAGGCAAAGAGAAAGGAATGGGGGATCTTAAATGAAAGACCAGCACTAGTAGAGTTTTAGAATGTAGAACAGAAGCTGCTGTTGAAAAAGTGATAATTAGTAGGGCATATAAAACACTGCATGACATCTATAGGAATCAACCAGAGGAGGTTAGCAAGGATTGGGAAGAAAGATAGGATAAGCAATTCAGAAAGAAACAATAGGAAGATATATGTATCGCTCCCAAATATGCAACAAAAAAAAAAAAGTCTAGACGATTAAGCATCTTTGCTTGGAACTGTTTGTAGAGGCATTTTATACCCCAAGCAGACTCCAAAGAATTTTTCCTCAGCTACATTGCAAATGTTGGAGGTGTGATGCGAAGAAAGAGGTAACTGGGAACATATTTTTGGGAATGTAATCAGTTGGCAGACTTTAAAAGTTCCCCACACACTACACTGTCAGAAATACTGGGTGAGTAAATTGGTATAACTAAGGAAATTATTTTTTGAGCCATGATGCAGAATCGTAATAGCCTTGACATAATAAGGCTTTTGCTGAGTTTAATTCTGGTGGTTGCCAAAAAAGCAATTACAAGAAAATGGAAATCAGAGTCTAAAACAACTATACTAGAAGTATTGAAACTGTAGCAATAGCGATAAAATAACTGTAAGTGGGGATCCTTAGAAAAGGGTAAGTGCAAATTACATAGAAAAATGGGAATTGTGGGAACAATACATGTAGAATAATGTTTTGGAGGAAGAATTAGGTTTATTGGAAGGCAGGAATTGAACGAGCTATGTACTGTTTAGCTGACAATGACTGTATAGATTATAAGTGATGTATGATGTTTGCAACTGAAAAAAGGTCAATATGATTTGTTTTCGTTATTTCATAAGTGATCATTCAATAAACATGTTTCTTGTTTAAAAAAGAGGCTTATATCTTTCCCATATGGAAGTCTTGCCAGAGTACTCAAAATCCGGAGATATTCCGTCTTCGTAACTAAAGTCTGAATGGAAACCTCAGAAATAAATCTAGATATAGATCTACTTCTGTCTGTGGAAGAAAGGCTCTTTGAACTGAGGTGTCTAGCTGACATGTTCATAGGTAGGTACTAGGCTATTGGCCTAAGGGCCTAAGTAAGCCTAGCCAACAAGGTTCTCTGGCTTACACCCCTGTCGAGCAGAGCCACAGAAGTGATCCTCAGGTGCATTCCTATTTCCCATCCACTCAAGATTTTTTCTTGAAGAGTGCTAATGAGGAACTTTGCTTGACATAGATGGGTAGCTTGTTCCAGAGTATACGAAGTCTCTGGGACAGGAATCTGTCCCTACAGCATATCCTGTTTATTGTGGTGACAAGGTTTAAGTCCCTAGAGCATGTGGCTCGGAGGGATTGGGATTTCTTAAGGTGTAGCATGTCCAACAGCTCTGGGTTTATGTTAGGCAGAGATCTCCTTAGAGTAAGCAATATGCTTCAGAGTAAAGCTGGAGTTTCTTGAGATGGTCAGTGTAGGGCATCTGTTCGAGGCCAGTAATCCTCTTTGTGAGGTACGCCTCTAGCCTTTCCAGCTGCTGCAGATGTCTTGTGAGGTACATTCCAAAAGGGGCGTTGTACTCTATAATGGGTCTAATGAGTGCCGAGTAGAGGGGAACTATGACCTCTTTTTTCCTGGATGAGAACCCTTTTGTGATGAGGTCTGCCAAATAGAAGGATTTCCTGACTACTGTGGCAATGTAATCAAAGCAGAGACTACTGTCCACCTGGGTTCCCAAGGTCTCTTATCACACATTCAGCATTAAGTAGACTGCCGTTTATGTGATAGTTCATGGGTACAGAGTTTTTACCAAAGGGGACGACAATCCACTTTTTGGCATTGAGCTGTGTGAACCACCTTACCCTTGCCTACGGCTTTGGTGACTGCCTCAAAGAACTCTATCAGGTTCAGAAAGCATGATCTGCCTTTCACAAACCCGAACTGGGTGGAGTCCAGAGTTTGGAGGTTACCAATGTCTTTGTTTATGAGTTCCATGATGATACGTTCCATGGCCTTGCAGACCAAGCTCATCAGGCTAATAGGGTGATAGTTCCCAGGATCAGTGGTGGCTCCCCCTTTGTGGAGTTCGATAACTGTTGCTATGTGTCATTCAGTGGGCACAAAACCTGACGTGAGACTATGATTGAACATTGTACTTAGGTGGGGAGCCAGTTCGTTCTGAAGTTTGTGTAAAACGCAGCCTGGGATGTTGTCCGATCCCATGGATGCTGTGTTTTTGGTTTTAGAGAGTGCAGCTTTTACCTGCATAGATGTGATTACAGGGACTCTGCATTCTTCCTGTATAGATATGGGCCCTTTAGGGGGTGAGAGGGGGGTGAAGTTAGCATTAAACCTATCTGCCAGGATGTTGGCAATATCAGTTGGTTCTGTAATTTTCATGCCATTGTGCTATAACTCAGAGCTGATCTGGGTGTTGCCATTGAGATTCTTGGCATAGCTATAGAATGCTTTGTGGTTGCCCTTAGAATCAGTGGCAATTTTGTTTTCGTAGCTAGCTTTGGAGGATCTTATAAGGGATCGCAGCTTCTTACTGAGGCTGGCCAGGGAGTTCCTCTACTCATGGGATTTTACTCTCTTTTGCAACAGTTTCTTCCTTCTGTTGTACAGTTTGTTTATGGCAGGGGACCACCAGATTGGCTTCCTTTTTTTGGAGGATATCGTCTTGGTTCTATTTGGGATAGCACGATCCATGCACTCGTGTAAGTGCTTATAGAGTGGATTTGTGTAGGATTCAACAGTCATAACTGTATTGTCCATCTGCATGGGTGTCATGAAGTTCGCCACTTCTGTCTTAAGAAGCATGAAGTTAGCTTTGGAGAAATTTTTTACCGTGGTTTCCTTAATGGTGGGTGGGGGCAGGATGCAGATATCTAGGGTGATTAGCTTATGGTCGGATCTGACCAACGAGGAGTTAATTTCAGGTGTGGAACACCGGTCACTCATGTTGGTAATGACTAGCTCTAGGATATTGTTGCCCCTGGTGGGGGTGTGGATAAGTTGAAGCAGGGCACTGGAATTTATGAATTCCAGAAAGCATTAAGTGAAGGAGTTGGTACATGAGTAGTTTTCCCAGTTAATGGTGGGGTAGTTGAAATCGCCCATTATTAGGGTGTTTAGTTAAACCCTAATATTTTCCAGTATATCAAGATAAGAGGAGTGGGAATCCTGGGGCATGGTGGGGGATCTGTAGCAAGCTACAATTTGGATTGCAGTTTTGCCCAGAGTTAGTTGCACTTGGATAACCTCGGATGCATTATGCTGCGCAACTAGCCTGGAGGTGTGGATATCCTTAATCCTTTGGTGTTATGGTCCAGGTTAAATGGCTGAAAAGTGTGGTATGAGTTATAGCCTGTTAATGCAGGGGTGCTCTCTAGAGCCTTGAACCAGGTCTCGGTCACTGCACAGATATCAATGTTCTCCATTTTAAGGAGTGCTTCGAGTGAGTGCATTTTGAGATTTAGACTTCTAGCACTGAATAGCATTACCGTCAGTTTTTGCTTGCCTGTTCCTGTTACAGTGGTGAATTTGTCATTTGAACCTTGCCTAAAAAAGGCATTATAGGGGCGGCAAGAGCCTTAACCAGTATCTGGAATCCCAGGGGCATTAATACAATCCTGTTGAAGAAGTCAAAAAAGACTTTTGAATATTCTAGTGGAATCCCAGCTTAAGAGATTTCTCATCCAACTTCCTGACTTGCTGTAAAAGACTCAGCAGAGATAAGTGCATCATCTAAATATGGAAATATGTGAATACCATGTAACCTAAAATGAGATATAACTGGAGCTACAAAGGGTAAGGCAGAAAACTGATAATGTGATCTAGATACAAAGAACCTTGAGAAAAGCCTGAAGTCTTGATGAATAGGAATGTAATGATAAGCATCTTTTAAATCTAGAGAATACTTGAAGGAGGAAGAAGAGGTAACAGGTTGTGAAGTGACAGCATTTTGAATTTGGGCAATATCACAAACAGGCTTGGGAAAGAAAGATCCAAAACTGGTCTCCAAGCATTTTCTTTCTTTGGCACTAAACACGTTCTTGAATAAAAACATTTTCCCACCTCGGAAAGGAGGAAATAGTTATATCATTCCCTGGGAAAGGTGGAAGTAAAATAGTCTGGTCTGGTGGATGAGGGCTAACTCCTGGAATGGAGGAATTTCCTCCCACTGCCACCTGTAACAAGGATAAATGATCTACAGAATCCATTTGTCTGAAACTATCTGTTGCTAAGAGGAAAGTGAAGATTCAGACTTTCCGACAGGGAAAAGGGACCACCAGTGTGAGAGGGGAACAAGGCCCATTAAACAGTCATTCTGACTTGTTGGACTGTCCTTGGTTTTTGATGATTCCTGAATTCTTTTTTGGAACCCCCTTGCCATTTCTTCTTAAACATCTGCTTACCTGGATTAACTTACCCCCTCATCATACTTTTTGATCACCTCTGCAGCAGAGGGACCAAAAACTAAACCTCTATCAAAAGGAGAATTTAAAATCTCATTTTTAATGTCAGCTGGGAGGATGTGACAATAATCAGGCAAACCCCCTCAACACATTATTAGTTGCCAGAGCCCATGAAGAAATATCAGCTGAATCATACACACTGTAAACAATGAGTAATGATTTGTATAATAGAAGAAATTAAAAGTCATGTAGTCACCATAACTATGCATCTGTGTTGTCCATTTTCATTCATCCTCAACACATGGAACACATGGATTCAGATCCAATCTTCGAATCCAACTTGGCCGCGTAATCCAGAGTTTAGGATCCAACTCTCGAGCTCCTCCCTCTACCCATGTGATGCCTTAATCCATCCCCATTACATCAGATCAAGCTTTCTGCCATAAGGCCTATAAAGATATAAAGAGAAAGGAACAGCTAACAGAACAAAGGAAAGGCTCAAACCCGGAACCGTTCATAGGTTCATAGGTTTATACTAGGCTATCTGCCCTAAGGCATTTATAAGCCTAGCCCAAATTTTTGTGGCTTACGCCACCCCTTATATGAAAAAATACTGTGTCCATTAGTTTGTTGTGCCTCTGTCCAGCAGTGACACAGAGATGATTCCCGGGGTAAACCTACGATCTCCCATCCACAGGTCTAGATTTCTCTTGAACAGAGTCAGCGAGGTGCTCTGCCGTTAGTTCTAAAAGACATGGTCCAACAGGTTTCTCCAGAAGAATGAAGGATTGGGATGGAAGGGAGGGAAGTTGAGGAAGAATGGAAATGGACAACACAGATGCATAGTTATGGTGAGTACATAACTTTTAAATCTGATGTCCTTTTCATTCTTCCTTAGCACATAGGACACAGTTCCCAACTATGCTGATCTTGGGTGGCCCTCCTGAAAAGATATTCTGGAGTACTGCCAAACCAAAGACTGCTCTGTTTCTAGATATATTATTCAATTTGCAATGAATAACAAAGGTATGAGCATTGGACCATGTGGCTGCTGCACAAATATCAATAGATGTTCTTGACCAAAAAGCAGATGAAGCAGCCATGGATCTGGTTGAATGAGCCTTGAGTGGGTTTGGTAGGGAAATGCCTTGTTGAGTATAGATCCAAGAAATACAGTCTGTAATCCATTTAGCTACAGTGACTTTAGACACTGGAAAACCCATTCTTTGGTGAAAAGGACATAAATAGTTGATCTGATGTTCCGATTTGTTTTGTCCTGTAAAGATAAAAACACAATTATCTGTGTACATCAAGGAGATGAAGCATGTACTCTCCGTCATTCAAAAAATCTGGGAAGAATACTGGTACATAATAGATTCATCATCACAATCAGCCTGCATTTGACCATTTTCTACATGGAGTCAAGGGACCATGTTAAATGTCGCCATTTGTCTAGATTCAGTGCCACACTCCTGCCTTTTTCGACACTTAAGCCTGACTGTCGCAGATCTTCTTTCACACAATCCATCCACCTCTTTGCTGGATGTCCTCATTTCCTCTTATCTTCTCTCTGTCTGTCCTAAATCTTCATCACCAGATTGTCGTCTACTTTTCTGCACAAGTGTCCAAAGCACTGTAATCTGTTCTCTTTGATCGTTTCTGTAACTGTAGCTACTTTGGCTTCTGTTCGTACGTCCTTATTTCTTCGTCTGTCCCACAGTGTGCATCCTACCACCCTTTTCAGGCATTTCATTTCCATCCCCTCTAGCTTCTTATCTGCTCTGCTTTTATTGCCCAGGTTTCTGTACCATACAGTAGTACTGGTCACACCACTGTCTTGTACGCCTTACTTTTCAGCTTCTTTTACATTCTTCTGTCATAGACTATACTTGAGACTCTATGCTAGTTGGCTACAGCCCCTCTGATTCCAGCTTTGGCTTCTTCATTCAAACTTCCCTTCTCCTCAACCACCCCTCTCAGATACTTGAAGCTATTAACCTGTTCCACTATCTTACCCTCTATCTCAGTTCTCATTTTTTTTCTGATTTCCTCAATTTGCTGCCATTACCACTGTCTTATCTGTGCTTAGTTAAATCACATGTGCCTCCAGTTTTGCATTCCATTCCCCTCACCATTGCAGAAGTTCTTGTTCAGAGTCTGTCTGTAATGCCACATCATCTGCATAAAGCAACTTTGTTGATCTACCCCCTCTGACCTGTTTGCTACTGTAGTCCATCACCAGTATGAATAGCAGTGGGCTCACAGCTGAATACTGTTACACACCCATTCCCACTGGAAACTCCTCTGTGAGACCAAATACTGTTCGTACTTGAGTCATTGGGTCCTTGTACATAGCCTGCACTAATTCTACCATTGTTTCTGAGACTTTGAACCACAACAGTAGTGCCCAAATCAGCTTTCTTGGGAGCTTGTCATATGCTTTCTCCAAGTCTATGAATGCCCAATTTGTCTCTTTCCTCATCTCTGGCTTCTTCTCAGCTGTCTCACTGCTAACTTTGGGTTAGTTGTGCTGCATCCTGAACTGAATCCGAAATGCTCATCTCCCATCTTATATTCTACCACTCTGCATATCCATTTATCAATCATCCTCTCCAGAACTTTCATGCAAAGTAACGTTTGATGCCTATGTACTGCCCACAGTTGTAGATATCCACTTTGTTCTTGTACACTGGCATCAGTATGCTTATTTTCCAGTCATATGAGGTACACCTTTCTCTCCACACTGCTATGAGTACCCTCAGAAGCCATTTCTCCCCTATCTCACCCAGTATCTTTAGCATAGCTGCTGTGACCTTATCAGAAACTGCTGCTTTCCCTGAATTCATTTTTCTTAGTGCTATTCTTACTTCCAGTGTGGGCTCCTTTTCTTCTCTTATCGTAGGCTGTTTCTGGAGCAGTACAGGTTCTTTGTGGGTTTCTTCATTCAGAAGCTACTGGAAATACTCGTTCCATCTGCCTTTGATGTCATGAGGACTGTTGCTGGCATCCCTTACGAAGGTTATCTGACTATCTTCTTTATCTTTCCTGTCTTTGCCTTGCAACCTGGTAGAGTTTCTTTGTATCCCTACTGAGTCACTTTCCAGAAGCTGGTAGAATGCCTCTGATGCCCTGTTCTTTGCTATTGCAACTCCTTTCTTAGCTTTTTTATTAGCCAACCAGTATTCCTTCCTAGCCTGGTCGGTCATTTCTAACTCCCACTTTTTCCTGCACCCCTTTTTTCTTTTGATGACTTCCTGGACTTTTGCATTCCACCACCAGCTTTCCTTATGTACCTTATTTCCATACCTGGCTTGGCCACAAATCAATTCTGTAGTCCTCACACTTGCTGTTTTGAGGCACTGCAATTCTTCAACTACACCTATTTCCTCCTCTTCTTGGAGTGCTACAGCCCTGAGTAATTCCTTCAGCTGTTATATTTCTCTCCAGTCAACGTCCAGATCTTCAGCCTGGTCTCTGTTGACCTTAGAGCCTTCACTGACCACTGCTTGCAGCTGATTGTGGCAAGCAGTGGTTTATGCTGTGGGCTAACTGTTTCACTGGAGATGACTTTGCAATCATTGATTCTAGAGAGACAGTCACATCATCACATACAGGAGTGGCCAACACGCAACTCAGGTAGCCTTCCTTCCAGTGAGGAAAGGGCACTGGGGTAGAATCATGGGTCCCTAGCATAGGTCAGAGTAGGCCGGGTCCTCAATCCACTTATGGTAACTGCTGTGATGATATGAGGTACTGCCAGCTATGTCAGGAGAAGTAGGGCAGTGGATGTGTAACATAAATCAGTATAGCTACCTGGAGTTTTGTAAAATAATTATATCTCATTTGTATATCAAACTGATTTCTACAGATCCTTCTGTTGAAAAATTTATTTGTACAGTTGCTTGTGTTAAAAAAATGTACCAACACTGGGTTCTGACTGTACTGTAATTGATTAAATGTATATGTTTTAACAAAGGATACTGAAAGAGGAGAGGTTAATCTCAGTCAAGCTAACTTTGTAAAATAGTAAGAAATTAAATTACCTGGTTTAGGCCATAAAGATTGTATCTTACAGTTCTGATTGCAGCCAGAGACTAAATGTCTGTGCTAGAGAATTTGTTTTAGCTCCTGTAGAAAGAGTGGAATTGTTTTTTGGCTTTATAGTTTCCAAATGCTATAACACATCTCAGCAAAGCTCTATCTTTGTGTATGGTAACACATATGTGCTAAATTTGGGTTCATTTTCTAGCAATGGGGTAGTATGGGAGGCAGAAGTCAGATGACCAGATGTATGTGATGACATTTTGTAATCTAGGACAAACATTAAGTTTTAATACCAGATGAGAGGAGGTCTCAGGGCAGTCTGTTTCTTGGAACCTGACATAGAAGGATCTCTCACCCACTTTACCTTGCCTTGCTCTAGTTAGGGAACCAGAGAATAGTAATTCTTTAGATCAGTCAGGAAAATATAGTGCAATTAGCTAAGTACCATTGTTCTGTATCTGTGTGAATCTATTCACCTCTGTTATTTCAATATTTCCTGTGACTGAAACTCTGGTGTAAATAGATATCCCATATTTTCATGTTCTTTTATTATTTATTATTAAATATATTTAAACTGTACATTGTGGCTGGTCCTTTGAAGAATACTTTAACCTTTGAGAGTACTTATATCTATTTGGTGACCTTGTGGCCACTCCTGAAAGCCTTACTGCTCTGGTCAAAACAATACTATTTGTATTAATATTAATTTCACTCAGTATAATTGAGTACCCTTGTAAGAGTCTTAGAGTAGCCTGCTTTGGGGTGTCTAGTGGCAGTAACTATCTTATAGTCTGGGCAGAATAGGACATAGCTAGTAAATATGTGCCAGCCTTTCCCAGGTGTGTGTGTGTGTGTGTGTACATGTGTGTGCATGTGTGTGCATGTGTGCAAATCAAATCTCCAAGAGTGTGTGTGTCAGCTGTTTGGAGGAGGGACACAAAGTAATGGTTTCACAGAGAGAGTGTGGTAGAAGACTTCACTTGTACACTTGGCTGAGGACTCAGCTCTATAGCTGTACCAGTAGGGAGTCTTATTGGGGACCTGGAGAGAGAGAGAAAGAGAAACCCAGACCCCAGACTGAGTGTGTTCCCTGTGCTGTTAAGGGAAATTGTGCTTGATGCAGAGAGCTGCATCTGGAAATACTATGTATATCTATTTTTGTTCCAAGTGAATTTCCATCTACAGTGTCAGTAGTGAGGATTCAGGCTCCTTGATTACTGGCCCAGACAGAAGAAGCCACAACTACCAGTGCCCATTTTGGAGTAATTAGTCAACATGAGTAAATCACATTGATCCATATTCTACACAGTCGAGTTGCTAGCCCTGCCATGGTCCGCAGTCTGTGATCTGTGTTCTCCTATTTTGAGGATACCGTGCACCACAGGAGATGCCCAAAGTGGTCGGTCTGTACAACTCTTCCCCTCATAGGGTACAATGTACAGTCTGTGCCGCTGCCCACAGCTCCATTCATTGGTGATTTTGAGATGGAAACACTCAGCATGTTTTTCGAAAGTTGGAGAAACCCCACAGAGGCACACAGAGAACATGCAAATTTCAAACTGGCATTGGTCAGAGGTCAGGATCAACCCTTATAACTTGTGCATGGGAGGTGAAGACCTTAACCATTATGCCAGCTGGTCTCTCTTGGATTTGAATTGATGCTGTTTTCTGAGGCTACCTTAGGTAAAAAGGAAAGGTTTGTCCATAAGTTAACCATACCTTTGTGGAAAATAATGTATGGGGTCTTTAAAAAAACAGCCTAGAGTTCAGAAATCCTCTTTGCAGAAGTAATGGCTACAAAGAAAATAGTTTTCCAAGAAAGAAATTTTAGGTATGTGTGAAGGCTGTCAGCCCAGCTAGCTAGAATTTTGTAAATAATCCTATGTCATTTGTAAATATCAATATGATCCACAGGCTTGTCTTACAAATGTAAGAGAACTATATGTTATGTGCTGAGCTTCAAAAATGTAACCACAGTGCACTCTGCTGGTGAAGAGCAGAAATGTAAATGGACTATATGCCTGTGCAAATGTATGTTTTCATAGTAGAAGCTGGGACATACAGAGTTAACTTGCAAACTCTGAGAAAATAAGTAAAAAGTTTTACAAGTGTGTTTACCTCAACTAGAAGACTGAATGTCTGCAGCTGGAAATTCTTTCAATTGTCTTGAGATAGAGATAATTATAGGTTTCAAGGGTAACAGTTTTATGATTTCCAGTTCTAGGCAAGCTTCTAAGAAATAAGTGTCAGCTTCTAAGATCTAAGTATTCTTGCCACTGAGGTGCTAACTTTTAGGCTTCTGTTGGCCTGGAAACTAAGGCAGAGGTGACAAGAATGATGTAATCTGAGATGGCCCAGCAGAAATGTTTGATATTAATTTAAAAACTATGTCAGAGAGAAAGTTTGGGCATTTTGTATCTTGTTCTGGACCTGTAAACATCCTCTCACCAGCGTTTGCCTTTGCTCTGTAAGTAAGACTTAAATCACAGTATCTCTCTTGGTGATAGACAGGAATATAGCAAGATTAGTCTAGATGTTTTCTGTATTTATGTGAGACTGTCCTGCAATGTTGTTCTAAAATATTTCCTGTGATTCTGAACTCTATTGTCACTGTGTTGAGTTAATGAGTATTGTCTTGTGCTTTTATTATTTGTTATTAAATTTATTTAAACCTTTTAATTGTGGCTGGTTTTGTTTTGAGATATTTAAGCTGTTAAAGTACTTGCATATGTATCTGGTGACACCGTATAGGCCACTCCTAAATAGCTTTAGCCTTGGACACACCATTTAGATAACAGTAACATTACACAGTATAATTGGTCACCCTTTGTAAAGGCCTTACAGGAGCTGATAAGGGCAGTTGGTGACAGGTGGTACTACCGTATAGTCTGAGCAGAAGGGGGCATAGCTACAGAAGGTGTGCCAGCCTTCCCCAGGAGTGTCTGTGTGTTTTTATATAAATCAAATCTCAAAATGTGTGTGTGTGTGTGTGTGTGTGTGTGTGTGTGTGTGTGTGTGTGTGTGTGAGAGCTACTTGAGCAGGGACACAAAGCACTGGTTGGACAGAGAGGATGCTGGAGGTTTTGGCTTGACCACTGAGCTGAGATCTGAACCCTATAGCTGTGCCACTGGGGAGTCTTATTGGGGATATGCAGAGAGAGAGAGAAAAAACAGCCCCATACTGATTGTGATCTCTGTGAGCTCTTAAGGGAAATTGTACTTTAGTGTGTGTGTGTGTGTGTGTGTGTGTGTGAGCGTGTGCATTTGTCATCCTCCTAATGTGCATATCCCTCACTGGTGTTAGTGGTGAGGGATTGGGGCTCCATGATTACTGGGCCATAGCAAGGGCATCACAGTATATATTAGCTGAAGGTTCAAAAGGCTTTTAAGTTAAACCTTGGAGCATATAAGGATCCTTTATTGGTGGTCTGTGAAAAAATGCCTTTTAGAAAAAGTTTGCACAATTTGGAAGACGCCAAGGAATAATCTCAGTACCCTGAGTGAAAATTAGAGATAGCTCCTAATTGGAGCTTAACAGTAAAGAAAAACTAGCCTCTTATTTAAAAAGAACTGCCAAAAATTCAAGTACTGCAGAAATGGGAGCAGAAAGGGGATCAAGCTAATTTTTCAAGGCCCAAAGGGAGAATCTTTTCCATGTGCTCCAGTAAAAAAAAAATAGCCTCTTATTTAAAAAGAACTGCCAAAAATTCAAGTACTGCAGAAATGGGAGCAGAAAGGGGATCAAGCTCATTTTTCAAGGCCCAAAGGGAGAATCTTTTCCATGTGCTCTAATAGATTTTCTTATTTGATAATTTTTGGAAAGATAAAATGATGGTATACAGAGTGGAATATAGCCTGGGCTGTGGAGAAACCATACGGTTAGTTTGAGGGCTTGGATATTGGGATGTTTGATTCCTGATGAGTGTGAGAAGAGATCTGGGATGGCTCCAGTATACATGGGGGACAGCAAAGATGAAACCATAGAAAAGGGAACCATATCTGTCAAGACTAAAAGGGGGTAATGAGGATGACTGAGCTCTTTAGCCAGCTTGCTTTATGCCGAAATTTGGGAATCAGAGGAAGAGAGGGTTAAGCATGAAGAAGACTGGAGGGCCAAATGTGGACTAGAACATCTCTCCGTGACTCCCGCTTAAGGGGGATAACAAAGTACCTGCTACACTTGTGGGGGGGACACAAAGAGGTCACAGCAAGGTTGGCCCCAATGATGGAAAATCCTCTCCACCAGAGACTGATTGAGAGACCACTTTAAAGGCATCAGAATGGATCTGCTTAATTTGTCTGCTAACATACTAGTTTTTCCCAGTATGTGCACTGCAACTAGATAATGGTCTGAGGAGATCACCCATTCCCACACTCTCATGGCTTCTCTGCATAGGGTGTAAGATTGAGTTCCTCCTTTTTTTGTTGATGTACCAGATCATAGACATACTGTCAGTTTGAATCTCTATAGTCCCTAGAGGAAGAGCATCTTGAAAGTCTTGCAACACTAATATGACTGTTCTCATCTCAAGTCTATTGATATGCAGATTGTTCTCCAGGGGGGACCACATGCCTTGGACCATCTTTTCCAGGAAATGCCTCAACCCCAACTGGGAAGTGTCTATACTCACTGTGGCCATGGGGGGGGGGGGGTGTCGTAAAACAAAAATTTGGCCTAGGCAAATGTTGTCTGACTGCATCCATCATTGAATGTGTCAGATGCAAATAATAGTAAGTTTGAATGGAAAAGATAGGGGTTGTTGAAGAATGGACCACTGAACAGCTCAAATCCATTGAAGGACACACAAAGAATCTTACCAATGGAAGCAATACAGTGACTGCAGCCATGGATCCTAGTGCTTGAAAGACTGAGCTGGGGTTGAAGGAAATGGATGGGAGATAAGTAGCTAAACCTGATTCCTGAGAGTGAGTATACGATGAAGTGGTAGTGATGCTATCTGTGTTGCTGTATTCAGAATAGTACCAATGAACTCCAGGGCACTGGACTGGTGTCAAATTTGATTTTGCATAGTTTATTGTTATCCCTAGTAACTGGCAAATCTGGAGCAAATAGTCCCTGGACTGTTGAAGAAGATGCTTTGAGGGGGTGGTAAAGAGTTGGTCATCCACATATGGAAGCACTCAGAATCCTTTAAGTCGCAGATGAGTAGCTACCACAGCCATACATTTGGTAAACACTCTGAGGGCTGTGGTGAGTCCAAAGGGTAGAGTTCTGAATTGGTAGTGACTGGCTCCCAACCGAAAGTGTAAGTGTCTTGTGGACCGCCTGTCTAATCTGATGTGTTAGTATGCATCCTGAAGATCTATGGAGCACATCCAATCGTCCTTGTGAAGAAATGGCAAAATGGACTGAACCGTGACCATTCATAACTTTTTTCATGTACTAATTCAGTTTGCTGAGATCCAAAATTGGTCTGAGGTCCCCAGTTTTCTTGGACACTAAAAAGAAACGTACATAAGTTCTGAATCCTATTTGGTCTGGTGAGACCTCTTGGATTACTCTCTTGTCTAGCAGCTTTTGAATTTTTTGTGCTACTGCTTTCCTTTGACTAGGTAGAATGCTGGGAAGTTTCTTGCTTTTGCAAACAGATAAATTGGAAAAATGGAATGTAGTAACCTCTGGATGTTATTCTTAGCACCCAGAAATCTTCTGTCATGTTTTCCCTGGCATTTGGGTATGGGGATAATCGTCCCCCGAATGCCTCAGAGTTTGAAAGCTGCGCAACACATCAGGAGAGGTGGAAGGGTCTGTCCAGAAATGAATCCCAAAAACCCTGGTTCTGCATGCCTCCTCTGCCTCTAGGGTGATGTCTCCTATTGGAATAGTTGCCCCCTCACATATCTTGGAAAAGTCTTTGAGATTTCGGAACCACATTTTCTGACCACCTCTATAATTCCTTCTAAAGGTTTTCTGAGGGGTAGAAAACTTGATTTCCATGGCAGACAGTGTCTTTTCTTCTCGTTCGCTGTGGGTAAGCATTTCTTTTACTGATGGAAAGAACAAAGTTGTGCCATCCAAGGGAGTCTTGATGAAGCACATAGCCATATCCAGGCATGAATTCTTAGGGCGATGCCAGAAACAGCCCGCTTGTGAGGTGCCTTTAGTTGTTTGAGAGATTAACCTTATCGAAGTGTTCAAAATAAACTATAAAGTGGCTAGTTGAGAGGATGTTCCTTTGAAATCCTCTGCAGACATGGATTCTGAGAGGGTATTTGAGAGTTCCTCGATCAAATCTCTCTGAAGCCACATAAAATTTGCCAGGTAATTTAAACACCTCAAGATGAAGGTTACTGAGATGAAGATTCACTTTCTGAATCTGTTCAGTGTCCTAGGCTCCCTGTTTGGCGGGTGGACAGAAAAGCTCTGTTCTGCAAGTTCTTTCTTAGTGGCTGCTGCCACCACCATAGCATCTACCAGGACTCCTTTCTCCAGTGGGGTCTGTCTTTGGGGGCTACCAAGAATGTGTCAGGTCTCTTAGGGATAGACTCAATGGTATTCGTTTATTTCCAAGCCCAGCGGGAAAATAAATCAAGGAGTTCATCTGCTGGGGGAGTAACCCAATACATTGATGGGTCAGAATCAAAGTCTTCCAAAAATACCGACTCTTCTAGAGAGGGGTTGTCGGAAGACCAACCACCTTTTTGTCTGAGGATCTCTAATATGTCTCCAAAGGAGATGTCGTCTGGTGGTGATATGGGGGACCCTTCTCCTTCATCAAAATCGGTATCTTCATTGAGAGACTCCAGTGGGGAGTCTATGTGTCTCCTCTTACACTTTCTCTTCTGATGAATCTCCTGTATAGAATGTTCAGGGGATGTACTGAAAGAGAGGGGGAGTTCCTCTATAGGAACTGCTTTGAAACTTGTTGGAACTGGCTGCCCCTATGGAGTAGACCTGATCGACTCAGAGCTCGGAGCAGATGGGAGAAAAGAGACTGGATCTGAAGAATGAGAAAGCGGTTCTCCAGAAAGAAAAAAAGGCCTTTTCCACTATCTCAAAAGGCAGATGGACCTGGGGAAGCCACGACCATCTGAGCCAGAACCTAAGCTCTCTGCACAGGTAGATCACTACTGCTCCTGGAACCATGCCTTGAGGATGGAACCGGACCTGAGCTGTCCAAGGTCGAGGCTCCTAGGGGCAGAGACCGATCTGACAACATCAAAGACAATCCTGGCCACACAGATCCTGCACCAATACTTCGACTCGGGGACCCATTCGGATCTGAGGGTATCTGAGCAGAACTAGTCAGGGATAACATCGGAGTCGAAGAGGAAGTCTTCTTTAGATACGACTCCGAACCCCTTGGGGACTTTGGATCTTGGGGCTGAGAAACAGCTGGACGGATCAGAGGAGGAGAGAGAATAGTATGAGATGTCATAGGAAGATTCATGGATCCAACAGGGAATGGAGATGGTATGGCCCCCATCTGGATCTGAGCTCTGAGAAATTTTCTCATCATCCTATCCACATCCACTTCTGATAAACTTCTGGAGGACCTGGAAGATGTAGTGGATTGTGGTCTTGAGTGTTTTTTAGTTGTTTATAACAATGGAGAGCACAGGGTAGAGGAAATTGGCTTAATAGCATACTCTGGCATATGACTTCTTTGTGAGGTGCCAGGGTTTGGATCCATCTGAGGATGGTGCCACTGGACTGGCTGACATGACTACTGGATTCGTGGATTTAGGATCAGAGGACATCGGATCTGTTGATCGGGTCTTTTAATCCAAAGAAATTGAGATTGGATCTGAGGAATGAGAAGGCGGTTCCCCAGAAAGAAAAATGTTTTTAGGGTGGCTCCAATGAAGTCCTGGGGGACTTCGACAGGGAGCATTTCCTGTGCTCAGATGGAGCTGACTTTGTATGTTTAGTGGAGGTCTGAGCCCCAGAAGAAAGAGCTGAATTAGCTGGTAGTAGTCCTTTTAATATCAGTTTATTGCAATGATCAGCCAGGGCCCTCGATTTGAAGGTACAACAAATAGAACACACACCTACTCAACCTACCTAACCATACAAATTTCAAATCTCAGCTACTCGCTAATCTTTCTTTCAAATGGGAATGCCCTTGCCACACTCCAACTTAACCCCCCTCCTCATTTCCACCTTGCACTGACTCATCCAACTACCTCTACTATTAATTCATCCCACCCAAAACAATCCCTCCCCTACTAAAAACTAATTTTCTCTCTAATATCTATTGTACTATACTCTCCAATCTCAAATATACTATTACCTTCTCCATGCATAAAATTGTCCTAACCTACTAATGGCTAGTAGCTACATATTTTGAAATGTTAAACTTACAATAATGGCTAGTAGAGCTATATATTTTGAAATGTTAAACCTACAATTGAGTTTATAACAAAAAATATTCACTTTATGTAAATGTTGAAATTTCTGTATTGAATTATGTCTTTTCATTTTTGTAACGTTGTGAAAAGCCAATTGCAAATATCATGGAGCTTATCTGCAAATGTTTAATTAGCTGTATGTACTATGTCCTTTTGTAACATGTGAAATAACTTGCAATTATTGTGGAGCTTTTCTCCCTGGGCCTCCACTGAAAACGGGCTCTTCATGGCCCAGTGGACTTCTCCTGTCATCAAACTTAAATAAATAAATAAAATATAGAAGTGGCTGGCTACAAGGCATAAACTTCCTATTTCGGATGCCCACAAGGAGTAAAACCTGTCAGTTTATCCAATATAGTGGAAAGAAACCAACAGTACAATGACAAGAAGCAGAAAGGTAGAGCAGTACAATAAAAATACAAAGTAACACTAAAGTTGTTTTTTTTTAATAAAGTAAGTGAGTAATTACCAACAATGGTAATTAAAAAGGGAATACCCTGATAAAAGGGTAAAGGAAATACCAACTATGGTATGGAAGAGATTTCTATTTCAAAATAGTTGGAAAAGGAACTAACGCCTGTGAAGATATAGAATTAAAAAGCAATAATTAGAAATCTGAAGTTATGTACTTACCATAACTTGGTATCTGTGTTGTCCATTTACCTCACAAATGGGTCTAGGATCTGACCATCGGATCTGACTCGCCGCATCTACCAGACTTTGGATCTGAAACTCGAGCTCCTCCCTCTACCCATAATGCCCTATTCCATTCCCAACTCATCACATCGAGTTTGCTGCCTTACCCCTACAGTCGTAGAGATAGAACAGATATACAGAAAGATGGAGGATCAAACCAGGAACATGAGGGTTCCTATTTCATCCAAAGATCCTTCTAGGAGTGACAGGGCCGGAGGATGGCTGGGTGGGAATGTGATGAAGAATGAAAATGGACAACACAGATACCAAGTTATGGTAAGTACATAACATCAAAATGTGATGTTGTCCTTTTCATTCTTCCTCACAAATTGGTCAGAGTCCCCAGCTATCTAACTCTTGGAAGGCCCTCAAGGAAGGACATGCCAGAGCAATGTTGAACCAAATGAAGCTCTGCTTATAAAGAAAATATCTAATCTGTAATGTGTAACAAAGGTATGAGTCTTTGACCAAGTAGCTGATTAGACTTAATTGCCTGTGAATTTCAAGCAGATGCAGCATAACGGGAAGCAGACTGGTAAATGAATACTGGTCTCAGTAGCCACTTTAGGTAGAAAAGAAGGGTTGATTTGAAGAGACACCCTGTCCTTATGGAAAATAATATAAGGAGGCCTAGCCAACAAAGCCTGGAGCTCAGAAATTCTTTTTGCTGAAGTGATAGTTACTAAGAATACTGTCTTCCAAGAAAGAAGTGTCATATTGCATTTGTCCGCTGGTTTATTTATTTGACATTTGTTAACCGGGTTTAGTCCATCTGAGCCAATGGTCCATTTTCAGTGGAGACCCAAGGAGAAAAGCTCCAGCAATACAAACAAAAAAAGATAACATAGTATGTAATATACAAAACTCAAGAAAAACAATGCAGCAATACAACATAAACAAAAATTATATATGCAGTAATCAGGTGAAATAAAAATGAAGTAAATACAACTAATTTACAATAATGACATAACTTTCCCAAGTAGCATGATGTAGTATTGTCTAGTGAGCAGATTAGTCATTGAATTATTAGATGTAGACCGACGGTGAAAAGAAAATGCAAGATTATGGAGGATTTAGGCAAGGACAGGCTTTTGAGTTCAGAAAGTAGTGCATGACTTCAGTTTTAAAGCAGCTGGAACTAGTGATGCTACGGATGTGAGGTGGTAGCCTATTCCACGCAGGGACACAGTGTGTTTATAGAGGAGTTTTAAGCTTTATTGGGTTTATAGATGCCTAGAAGGTGCTAGCTGGAACTACGAAGAGACCAGGTTGCAGTATAAGGGGATACTAAGGTAGAGAGTAATGGGCAGGCTAGTGATTTGTTGAGTAGGGAGTGTGTCAGCTTGCAGCTGGGCAAATAGTAAGAGCTGGAGGAATTTTAGCCATTGAAACTGTTTCAGGGCAAGGCAATGATGGGATTTATAAGGTTGGTTATTGGTATATCTGGCTATGTTATTGTAAGCTTATTCTAGTTTGGAGAGAAGGTTTGACTGGAGGTGAGTTAGGATAGGGGAGGCATAGAGGAGACATGGAAGGAGGTAGGCTTGGGCAAGGGTGGGTTTGGAGTTGGGAGCAAGACATTTCTTATTCCTGTAGAGAAGACCCATTTTCTGGTTATTTTTTTGATAGAGTGTTGGATATGGATGTCGACTTTGAGTTGGTCATTGATTATTGCACCCAATAACTTAGTGTGAGGCTAAGCTTTAATGAGGGTGTTATCTGGCAAAGAAATAGTAAAAGTGGATTTAAGGTGGCGGAGAGTTTTGTGGAGAAATAGTAGGAGCTTAGTTGCTTTGGGGTTGAGTATGAGTTGATGCTCTGTGAGCCATTTTTCCATGGATGACAAGGGTTTCTGAGTTAAATCTTGAAGAACCACCATCAAATCCCAAGGAGGTGAGAGATCCTTTATCATAGGTCTAAGGTGGAAGATTCCCTTTATGAAACCATTGCATAATCTGGAAGATACAAGAGAAGATGATTCCTTCCCAGCATGGAAGTTGAATAAGGCTGCCAAGTGAAGTTTAATGGTAGAGAAGCTAGCCCCTTCCTTAAAAAGATTAGATAGAAAAAGAAGAATGGCCAAAGTGGGCACTGAAAAAGGATCAATATTGTGATTTTACGCCTAAATAGAAAAACTTTTCCATTTGTTTCTGTAGACCTTCTTGGTGGAGGTCTTCTGATAGGCCAAGATAATGTCATGAACTGGGGAAGCCAGCCTGGACCATCTTACTATCACTGGAAGTAGAGAAACCATACAGTTAGTTTGAGGGTGTGGAGATTGGGAAGTTGACTTTTTGATGGATGAGATAAGAGATTCTGAGTGGGTTCCAGTATCCATGGAAGATATTTCAAGTGACAGCAGAGGGAGGGGAACCACAGAGGATGACTGAGTTCTTCAGCCTGCTTGCTTTCTGTAGAAACTTTGGGATTAAGGGAAAAGGGGGGTAAGCATAGAGGAGACCGGGGGACCAATCGTGAATCAGAGTGTCCCTCAGTGACTCCCCTGGATGGGTGATCAGAGCAAAGTACTTGTTGCACTTTTTTGTTTAGGAGAGAGGCAAATAGGTCTTTGCAAGGCTGGCCTCAGTGGCCGAAGATCATATTCACTACTGTTTGATTGAGGGACCACATGTGAGGAATCAGGATGGACCTTCTGAGTCTGCCAGTATGTTGGTATTCATCAGTATGTGTATTGCAATAAGAAAGCGGTCTGAAGAGATCTCCCATTCCCAGACCCTCAAGGCCTCTCTGCACAATGGGAAGGAAAGGGTTCCTCCTTGTTTGCTGATGTACCAGACTACTGACATGTGTCCATATGGAGTACAATAGTCCCTAGAGAGAGAACGTCCTGAAAGGCTTACAACATTAGAAGGTCTGCTCTCATCTCTAAGACATTGATACTTGGTCTCCAAGGGGGAACACGTGCCTTGGACCATCTTTCCCATGTAATGCTCACCCCCAGTTGGGAAGCATCTGTGGTCACTGTGGTTATGGGGGAAGAAAGAGAGAATGGTTTGCCCAAAAGGAGGCCGTCTGACTGGGACCACCAGTGACCATGATGCTTGCAAAGTGGAATGACTTTTATGGGGAAAGATAGAGGCTGATAATGAATGGACCACTGAACCACTAGTGTCCATTGAAGGATTCGCATAAAGAATCTGGCTACAGGACATACAATAATGGCAGCTGACAATGACCCAAGAGCTTGTAACACTAGTTTTGCTGGAGGAATGGATGAGACAGTATGTCCTGCACCTGATTTCTCAATGACATAACCCGATGAAGAGGTGATGATGTGGATCTGAGTCATCATGTCCAGTTGAGTTACTATAAATTCCAGATTCTGTACAGGAGTCAACTTTAATTTGGCAAGATTAATAATAATGCCTAGGGTGTTCGAGATCTGAAGCAAGTAATTCTTAGCTTGTAAAAGCTGATATCTGGTTGAGGGGTGACAAGCCAACTGTCAAGATAGGGGAACACCTGGAATCCTTGGAGTCTGAAGTGAGCTGCCATGACTGCCATGCATTTAGTGAATACCCTAGGGGTTGTGGTGAGTCCAAAGGGCAGTGTTCTGAATTGGTAGTGACTGGCTCCAAGTCAAGTTGAAAGTGCAGGTGTTTCCTGGAGTGCCTGTCTATTGTGATGTGATAGTACGCATCCTTGGAGATCTATAGAGCACATCCAATTGTCCTTGCTCAGAAGAGGCAAGATAGACTGAACCATAAACATTCTGAACTTCGACTTCTTTATGTACTGATTCAGAATGCTTAGATCAAGAACTGGGCTCAGGTTCCCTGTTTTCTTTGGCACTAAAAAGAAGTGGGAGTAAGTTTCAAGTCCTGTATATTCGAGTGGGACCTCCTGGATGACTCTTTTTTGAAGCAGCTTTTGAAACTCTTGAGCTGCGACTCCCACTGACTGGGGGTGGAACATTGAGGAATTTCTTCCTTGTGACAAGAGGTGGAAGGGAAAAGGGAATGTAGTAACCCTCTGGATATTATACTTAGCACCCATGCATTGTTTCTGATATTTGTCCAGGTGTCCAGGTGCAGGGTAACATGATCCCTGACTGCCTCTAGAGGTGGACAGTTGGGCAGCACTTCAGGAGCACAAGTAGGGCCTATAACAGAAAGAGTCTTTGAAGCCCTGGATTTGCCAACCCCCTCTGCCTCTGGGGCAATGTCTGCCATTGAAACTTCCTCCTCTACCTCTAGAGGAAGTATCCCCGCACGAGTCCTAGAAAGGTTGCTGAGATTTCTGGAACCACATTTTCTTACCACCATTCTGATTCCTGGAAAAGGTACTTTGAGGGATAGAAAACTTGACTCCCATGACCCGCAGGGTCTTTTCTCCTTGCTCACTGCAGGGTCGCGTATCCTTCACTGATGGCCCAAACAAGAAGAAGCCATCAAAGGGGGCATTAACAAAAGATGCCTTAAAGGGATCTGCAAAGTCACTTAGCCTCATCCTGGCATGTCTCTTGATGGCTATGCCTAAACTGGTTGCTCGTGAGGTGCCCTCCGCTGTATGGGAAATCAGCTTCATTGATGAACTGACAATGGATAAAAGAGTAGCCAGCTGAGGAGAAACCTTGTTGAGATCCTCCGCTGACAGGGACTCAGAGAGAGAGTTTGAGAGCTGCTCAATCAAACCTCTCTGTAGATGAGTAAAATGTGCCAGGTAATTTAACAATCTCAGTGCAAACATGGCTGAGGTGTATACTGCCGGGGGAGTCACCCAAGACATAGAAGGGCCAGCCCTGAAAGCCTCCAGGAACACTGATTCCTCAGAAGGAGGGGTTTGGGAAGACCAGCCACCTTTCTCTTTACGGATTTTCAGGGTGTCCCCAAAGGAGATATCGTCAGGAGGTGATCGGGGGGATCCTCCTCCCTCATCGAAATAAGGGTTTTCTGTTAGTGACTCCAAAGGGGAGTCTATGTGCCTACTCTTACACATTCTCTTCCAAGGAAGCTCTTCCGTGGGATGCTCAGGAGAGGTGTTGGAAAAGAGGGGGAAACCCTCTGGGGAACACAGGTGGAGGCTTTTCCAAGCTGGCTAACCTTGAGGAGCAGAGATGATGGGCTCAGAGCTGAGACCCAATAAGGGACGAGGGATAGGATCTGAGACTAGACAGGAAGGTTCTCTATGCAAAGGAGAAAGGTTCTATATACAAAGAGAAGACCATTTGTACTACTTGGAAAGCTGACAGACCGTCAAAGACCTCTCCCCCCTCTTCAGAGCCAAAACAGCCAAAGAAGGAAGGTCAAGGCCAACCCCAGATCTGAGCCCTCTGGAGAGAATTGGACCAGAGCTGGCCAGGACCAAGACATCGAGTGGAAGGGAAAGATCCAACAAAGTAGGAGCCAACCTAAACCCATTGGACCTGGCACTGATCTCTTGGATCCCTGACACTATCTGATCTGAAGTTATCGGAGTAGGACTGGTCAGGGATACTGCTGGTGTTGAGGAAGGGAGCTTCCTGAGATCTGATGCCAACCCTCTCAGGGAGCTTGGATCCTGGGACAAGATAAGGAGTACCAGTTGGGTGGGTGTGCTCGCGGATCCAACAGGGGATAGAGCTGGTAGAACCCCCCCCTCTGAATCTGAGCCCTAAGGAATCTCCGCATCATCCTGTCCATGTCTGCCTCTGTTAAATCCCTAGATGATCTGCATGAAGCAGTGGATAGGGGCCTAGACAGCTTATTTGGAGTCTCAAATAACTTGGATGGCAGGGCTGGAGAGACTGGCTTCAGCATAAATTCAGGAGTGCAATCACCCCTGGTCAGATTCGAAGGTTTAGGATCCAAGAGGGAGGTAGATGGAGCAGGAGAATTGGCAGTATGGACTGGACCAGTCAGATCAAAAGAATGCTGTGGATTTGAGGGTCAGCCAAACATCTTTGGATCCAAAGGTGTCAGATCCAAGAGTTTTTTCAACTTTTCAGTGGGTTCCAAAGAAGCCCTCAGAGATCTCAAAATGTCCCATTTCCTAGACTCCAAGGTGGGCTGCGAAACTTTGAAAGAGGTTTGAGCCCCAGAATCAGCTGGTAGAAGCCCTTTCAAAATCAATCTGTTTCTCCATTCGGAGTGTACCCTGGGATTAAATGTTACACAAACAGTGCAAGGAGAATCAAGGTTGGCAGCTCCCAGACAGTATATGCACTTCTTGTAGGCATCAGCATTTGGAATCTTATGCCCACAAGAAATGTACTTTTTGAAACCAGTTGGTTTGTCAGGTTTATCAGACACAGCAAAGAAAAACTAGAAGTAATCCCTGCAAAAGAAGTTAACAACCACAAAAAACTGCAGTAACACTAAACCAACACTAACAGTACAAAAACATTTTATATGTAGTAGGAAAGGTACAGAACTACCAGGACTGCACAAGCCCAAGTACCAAATGTGGTACCAGAAAAGCAGAAGAACAATGAGAAAAGGTTAAAGTTCCCTAGTGCCAGTGAAACAACTGGAAGGAGGAAGGGAAGTAGACAGAAGTTAAAGGAAACCAACAACAAATAGCTATTAGCAAGAAAAGAGGTTAAATAATATCCACTAAGACCGTCTAACTGCTTGAGTTTGGATCACTTATCCTATCTCGATGGCAGCAAATGAGATCTAAGGACTTATGGAATGGGGCATTATGGGTGGAGGGAGAAGCTTGAGTTTCAGATCCAAGGTCCGGTGGATACAGTCGAGTTGGATCCGATGGTCAGATCCTAGACCTATTTGTGAGGAAAAATGAGAAGGACAACATCAGATCAACTATTTTAGCAAAGGAAAAGTGTTAACTAACAGAAAAAAACAGTGATTTGTATTCGAGAGAGGGACCTGTGTCTAAGCACAATGACTAAGCACAATGAGGGGCAGATGAGATCAGGGGTAGTAGGGATGGATTAAGGCATTACGGGTAGAGGGAGGAGGTCGAGAGTTGGATCCTAAAGTCTGGAATATGCAGCCGAGTCAGACCCGAGGATCGGATCTGAATGCATGTGCGCCATGTGTTGAGGAAGAATGAAAGGGTCCACATCAGATCTAAATTATTTAGAGCAAATTTTTCTTTAGAAGAAGAAACTTGCAGACAAAGCATTTCTCACACTTTGACAGTTAGTCAGAACAAACCTTAGCTTACACGGATTCTCCCAGTTAATAATAACCCAGCTAAGGTAGATAAAAAAAAAAAAAAAAAAAACAATAGACACTCAATACTGGATTGGACCTTATCCAATAAGCAATCACTTGTTAGTCAGTCAGGATGTCTCCCAGATAGCTTAAGCAACCACCTACCTTCTCCTCCGATAAAATCTGCATTCCCCTAAAAGTGCTATATTTAGGCATATATGTAAAAGAAAAAACTTCTCTCCCCAAACCTTCATATCAACCTTACAACAGTATGACTGGACCCTCCTATCTTCACTCCCATTATACAGTGCAGTATCATACTTCAGTGATACTTTCCTGGACATACTAAACAGCCAAGCCTCCCTTAAAACCATAAGAACAAAGGGGAAACTATGTTCCATGGCTAACCAAAGAAACAAAATTCCTTCTACTTCTTACTAGAGATAAAGTTTGGTCATAACATTAGTTCAATAAAAGCCTGGCCACACTAAACTATTACTGGCAACTAAGAAATAAAATAAAAAATAAAAAAAGTTAAAAATGACAAAAAATTCTACTATATAGCAACCCAACAAAAATACCAAAACAACCCCCAAAAATTGTGGCAACTATAAATCAGTTCTTACAGACAGGCCAATCTGTAAACCCAACTCCCTCCACCACAAATACACTAGCTAGCACAGGCACTCAACTGAATGCCTACTTCACCAATTCCATTGTAAACTTAACCAAAACAAACAGCACTATGTCACTGAAAATCCCAACTGAACCCAATGAAACATCCAATAATTTCTCTTTTTAGCCCATTCAAATTAGTACTAAAAAAAGAGTGCTCCACAAACTTAAACCTACCATCCTTGCTGCCGACAAACTACTCACTGACTGTCTTAAGTTAGCTGCTGACGTCATAGCCTGTCCTATCACTATATTGATTAATCACTCCATAACCGAGCATCAAGTTCCCAAAATCTGGAAAACGTCCTATATAATACCCTTACACAAACGGGGAACCTGTACATGCCTTTCTAACTACAGACCAATTGCAATTATGTCACCCCTATACAAAATCTTATGAAAATGCCTTCACTACCAACTCATGAATCACCTACTCTTTAATAGTCTTCTGACTAATATCCAGCATGGCTTTTGACCTAACCACAGCACCATTACAGTTCTATTAAGCTTTACAGATACCATCAACCATCTCAGAAATAATGAACAACTAGTTTCCTCATTATTCCTAGGCATGTCCAAAGTCTTTGATACAGTCTCCCACCCAAAACTTCTACACGAACTCTGGTCAATTAAACTACGCCATTCTGACCTTCGGGTTTTCCTTGACTGCCTATTAGACCAATATCAAGATTTAAAATAGTAAAATGAATTCTTCCCTACAGTACCTGTTATACTAGGTGTACCTCAGGGCTTAATTTTAGTCCCCCACTTCTATTTAATATCTTTACTAACAAGCTTCACTCTGCTTCACACCTGGCCACAATCATATAATATGCTAATGACACCACATTCACCTATGCAGCTTCCCCCCTCTCTAAACTTCAAGAAAAAAAAAACAGATTGCTTTCTCTGCAGTAGAATCCTGGCTTCCTAACTCTCACTTGTGAATCCCAATAAGACAAAACTAATGAGCTTCTCAAATAATAAACCCACTGACCAACACTCACCCTTCCAAATCTATTCATCTAATAACACCAAGACTGAACCAGTACCACACAGCAAGCTACTTGGCATCACAACTGATAACAACATGAAATTCGATAAGCATCTGTCAACTGTTATAAAGAAAGTACACATAAAACTAGGCTCTCTCTACAGATCTAAGCCATATCTTACTGACTTCACTAGACAGTCTATTGCTAGGACTCATTTACTGTCTCCCCTCCTCTATTCCTCTGTCATCTTCACCAACCTGAAGAAAACTGATCTAGCCAAACTAGATGCTTGCTATAACAAGGTTGCTAGATTTGCTAATAACTCCCCATACAGATCACATTACTGCAATACCTTACAACAAGTAAACTGGCTGGAATTACCCAACCTCCTTACACTCACCCACAACATAGTATATCAACCTGATAAATGTCCAGCTCTACAAGACCTACTTAAATCCCAATCCCATACAAGGCAGCTCAGATCTTCTGACAAGCTCCTGTTACAAGTCATGAAGGACAACAACTTCTATGGAGATTGTCTCTACTCCAATCACATCTCCAGGACACGGAACTTGACCCCCCCCCCAACATATACTAACAACTGCTAACCCCACAAAATGCAAACACTTATCAAGCCCCACCTAACTCCTGGCTCTGCTTTTGTCTACATCCTGCCTGATCACTGTCTCTACTTAACACTTCCTAAGAAATTCCAATAACACCCTGAATTTACTAAGTTACCCTTAAATCTCTTACTTCTACTTTTTACCCACTACAGACATATATCTTACTATGTTTCTCCAAATATTATAATGCTGTTTGTACATAAGTGTAATGTTGTTTTTCTAAATGTATGATGTATTTTATAACACATTTATGATTATTATTAACCAAGGGAGATAAAGTTGATTGCCTGAGCATATGTTTTGTATGTTTCTTATATTACATATGTATTCTTTGTAACTTATGGGACATTTTTGAAGGTCCCAACTCAAGTTTGTATTTTCTTATATTATGTATTCTATGTGGGGTCATTTTGTCTCATCTTTTGTTTGTAGCTTCTTAGATTTATGTATTCTCTGTAACTAGTGGGGCTTTCCCCCTTGGGGCTCTGCTGAAAATGGGTTATCTACCCAGTTAAAATATCCTGGTAAACAAACATGAAAATAAATAAATAAAATAAATATGAGTCTGACTTCAAAATTCTGAAAATCAAAGCTGCAGAAGCATACATTTACCCAGTACTTATCAATAATTTCCCCATCCTTATCAGAAGAGTAGAATTGGAATTAACTAAATGTTTAGCAGCAGTAGGATTACTTAACGCTATAGCTGTTAGGTCAGGGTTGGTTACAAGACTGAGAAACTTCATACATTCTATATGCCTTTTTAGGGAGAGCTGGCTGACTATCAGGAAAATTGCAGGCAGTAACACCCTCGTGTCCTTCAAAACAGACAGAAATGGAGACAGAGGTTAAGGTTCTGGAAATTCCTTCTGTAACAGCTCATAGTATTTTCTGAGGGACCAAGATACCTCAGTATTCTCCCACTCAAACCACTGTGCCATTCTGAGAATAGCCTCAGAGTAAAAAAAAAAAAAAAAAAAAAAAAAGAAACAGGGTGAATCAGAAACTGAGCTCTCCACTGAGTTGGAATCAGAAATCTGTGGAGACAAGCCTTTAGTTGTCCCTTCAGCTTCCTGTCCTGATTCAAAATATTGAATCTCTTCAGAAAAAAAGGTATCCCTCTTTCTTTTACCAGAAACTATTTTATCGGAAGGATCAACAGCCTGAACTAAACCCTGAGCCAGACCCAATAAATTATTCCTGTCCAAGGAAATTTGAAGAGGAGTAGATGCATGTTTAGTTTTCTGTTTTTCTGACAGGAAAATGGGGCTAACAGTGCTATTAATGGTAGAAGCAGCTTCCATGGGGATGGGCACAACATTCTTACAACACAGGAAAGCCTTGCCTGTTTCCTCTCCCAGGACCAACAAGAGTGGCTCCCTCTTGTCCACTAAGGAGAGCCCAACAGCCACACAGGATGAGGCTTACCCCTGATCCATAGTGGTTGCAGGTACTACACGAGAGGGATGAGTGGTCTGAGGTACAGCTAATGGCCACAGCAGGGTCACTCACCTACGGCTGATGCAAATTGCTAGCCAGATGTGGTGACAAAGGTTGTTTGCTTAATCATTTTTATTTTTTTTGTGTGTGGCTGGAAGAAGAACTGACCATAGGACCAACAGTTTGTTCCATGGTCAAGCTGAAAATAGTGCTTCTTTCCTGGTGAAAATAAGCAGCAAAATAAGGTAAAAATCTAGTTTTTTAAAAGCTACTGCTTTCACAGAAAAACACAATAAAAAGCACTTTAAAACACTTTGCCAAACCCCAAAAGTCAAATAAGCACAACTTCTCCATAGAATTTTTTTTTTAAATACTTTAAACAACTTTTACACTGAAAAGAAAAAAAGAGTACTCCAGTTTAAAAATACAATACAGTTTTGTGACGGTCCATTAAAATGCTAACTCCTAGGTTTAAAATAACGTTCTTGAACAGAAAAGTGTTATCAAACAACACTTTTTTTTAAATAGGAAGTATTTTTCCCCCAAAGGGAAATTATCGGCCCAGCAAAGGAACAGCTCAAGTTGGCCATTGATCTTCAAAAGATTCAGAGAAGTATACTCTTCATCAGCAGGAAACCTCTAAAGGGCTTATTCCAAAACCTGTCATTTTAGTCAGCTCATCTTGAGCTGACTAACAGTTTTGACGTCTGAAAGATGCACTGAAGCTGGACAGCTGTTATATCCTTGCAGGATATAAATCATATAGCTTAGGCTACTGAAGTAGTGTTCAATATAAAGACCATGATGAAAACACCCTGTAGCCTGCAAGGGTAATTTTTGATATCTTCTAGAATGTTCTGAAAATGCAGCCAGGCAAACCTCCTCAAAACAGTACTAGCAGCAGAAGCCCTGGACATAGTATCTATAGAATCATAAAATGAAAGTTAGGTATTTACCATAATGATACAGCCATGTTGTTTGATTTTCATCTGGTTCAACCATGGCATGTTGGATCCAATCGGCACTGACTCTGAAGCTTCTCGGTTCCAGGGCTCTGACTCCTCCCCTATCCATAATTCACTCCACTCCACCTTAGTACCTCAGAACGAGCTTTCCCCAGTAAAATAAACCATAAGAGTTGCATTCAAGATTAAACCTAGCATACAGGTAAAAACAAGGATTGGATGTCAGTCACTTAGGGCTGTTCACAGACATGTGCAGGAAACTACTCAGTCTCCAGAAGCTCATTTGTGTAAATTTCGGAGGAGGAAGCAGAAAGAGAGATTAAACCAGGTAAAGATCAGACAACATGGATCTAACCTTATGGTAAATACATAACTTTAGTATCAGTGTTGTCTATATTTGTCCAGTTCAACCATGGGACAGATTCCCAAGCTGTTAAACCTGTATGGTATCAAGGAAGGATGTTCCTGAGAATGGTGGAACAAAAGGAAGAACATGATCTGTACTGTACATCAAGTTTGAAATGAGATGCAAAAGTGTCAACTCTTTACCAAGATGCTGGTGCACAAATATCATCTACTAGAAAAGGCTGTTGATGTGGCCATTGCCCTTGTGGAATGATCTCTTCTGATTTCTGTAGACAAAAGAAATGCATTTTGATAACTATCTGGAAAGAGTAACCCTTAGCAACTGCTTTGTCTAATATAGGCTTTGAGAAAGCAACAAATAATTTATCAGACTTTCTGAATTGCTTGGTCCTATGAAAATAGACCCTAAAGAGATGCTGAACATCCAGTATATGTAAAATATATTCAGCTTTGTTTGAGAATTTGGGAAAAGGACTTGTAGATTTATTGACTGATTTAGATTAGTCTCAGATACCACCTTAGGAAAGAAGGATGGGGTACTTCTCAAAGAAACTCTTTCTTTATGCAATACCAGATAATGAGGCTTACAGGAAAGTGCTTGCAGCTCTGAAATCCACCTGGCTGACCTAACAACCACCATAAAAATTATCTTCCAAGAGAGAAACTTTAAATCAACTGATGTTGATGGTTCAAAGGGTGGTTGAGTAAATGCCTATATCATGACAGTAATATCCAGGGGGTTATTGGATCTCTGATAGGTGTTCATAAGAGAAAAATTCCTTTCAAAAAAGCTTTAGAGTCTCTTAAGGAAGCATAGAATTGTCATTCTGCCTTATGTGAGAACTTGAGATAGAGGCCATTTGCATTTTGATACTAGAATAACTATAGCCACTGTGGAAAAGCTCAGCCAAAAATTCTAATATGGAAGGAATAGGAGCAGAGAAGGGATCTAAACCTTTTGACACAGCCCATATGGAAAATCTTTTCTATTTGCAATACTAGATCTTCTATGTGGATTGCCCTTGAAATGCTGATACAATCTGAACAATCAAAGTTAAGAGCCTAGCATCTCTGGCTAAGGTTTGAAATGGAAAAAACAGACAGTTAATTTCAAGAATCACTGGTCCAGAGGAGGTAGTCTGGATGGGTGTGTTAATAGGTTTGGATACTGATCCACCATTTATGGCGGATGAACTAATAGAAAATCACAGGAAGGGAAACCACATTTGTTGGGGCCAGACAAGAGCATGAGGATCACTCTGGTCTTGCTATAGTCTTGTTTTTTTGTATGAATTTGTTCATTAAGGGCAATGGAGGATAAGCATAAAAAGAAGCCAATTGTGGACAACCGCCTACCTTGGTTACTGTCCCTGTGGAGGGATCAGGGCAAAATAACTGCTGCTCTAATTGTTTAGGTAGGATGCAAAGAGATCACAGCAAAGTTGGCCCCAGCAATGAAAAATCAAGGTTGTCACTATTAGATTGAGGGAGCAGATGTGAGGCATTAAGAGGGTACTGCTCAATTTGTCTACTAATGGACTAACTTATTTACCACCTAGCCACTACTAGTGATCTTGTAATGGCATCCATCTGGGTTAGCCAGATACCAGCTGGTCTGCTGATCTTTATCACTGAAGAGTGGACCAAATAGCCTAAACATTAGTAAGACATCAGATATTTCTCTATAGAATTTAAGATGCCTGCTTTGTCAAATAACCAAACAGCATAGGCTGTGGGGCTTCTCCAGAATTTGTGCTGTGTGTGTTTGTATTTGTTTTAGTTGTTTAATTATCTATGTATGTGAGTGCTGAAGTACTGGATATACAAGATATGAGAAGTTGTCTTGATGTCTAAGGACTTGTATCATTCTGGCAGAAGTTCTTGCAGGATATATTCCCAATGGAATGATTAATTGCCCGATGAGGTACTGGGATTCTTTGCCATTAGCAAAAACTGATGCATGCCATTGTATAGTTAATTTTATCACATAGTTCTCTGTAGTATGCATAGCTTGCTGTATATCTCTACTGATGGAACAATCAGATCACTCACAATGATTGCACATCAGAGGGCTATAGCCAGTGAATGGATATTTGGCAAGACCCTTCACCAAATAGTCAACAAAGACACTATACTGCCTGCTATTACAAATATTTTTTTTTTTTGTTGTAATTTGGCCCTGCATTGTGTATTATGGCTTTTAAGGAAGTATTTGAGTTTATGCCTGATTCATCGACAATAGTGTGCTGTGGTGTAGTGGCTGAGCCCAGACACTGAAATTGCTCATTAGTCATGGGTGAACTAAGCAAGTTAATTCCAATTTTAACTGGCATCTGTCCAGATTTTTTCTGGACAGTCCAGAATTAAGGGACACGGTCACTGGCATTGAAGAACACAAGAATATTTTTGATTGAGCAAAGTGATATTGTACGACAATGCCCTCGAGGGGAGGTTAATGCACACTTCTATTCTGCACGCATTTTGCTTTCACGTACATGTCCAGAATTTTTGACATGAAAAGTTGACAACCCTTGGTTCACACTTACTGAATAAATTTTGGCAAGACTAAAGTGGTATATGATATTTAAAATAAGAAAAAATAAGATTTATCCTTAGAGTGATAACCAAATAGAATAACCATAGAATTCTTTGAAATCTGCAAAACTGTGAGTAGTTCTATAACTGGCCGTGGTGCATACAAATTTATCAAATAATGGAATAATGAAATGTTATTATTGTATCAAATGTTATGAGAATGACCTGAGTTTTCAGTAATACTATCACCTAATTCCCAAAACTGCAGATGCTTGAAGCCCTTACACAAGTTGTTAGACTCACAATGCAACCTCTATTGATCTATGTTTCAAGTTATCCTCATTTTCTTATTGTAAAGTAGTTTAAGAAGGAAGTTCTGTGGAATGGAATAACCAGGCTTTCTACTGGTCTGCATATTTGATTCAGCACTTTATATTTCTTTTCAAGCTATAATTGCTATTGCTGAAATACAGAATGCAGTACGTGCCGACTGCAAAGCACATAAACTCTCATATAAGGAATCATGCAAGCGTTTACAGTTATTAAGCAGATAAGGTTGTTTAACCATCTTATACTTAAACCTATATACTGTTACTGTCTCTTTCATATGGAGCAGCCATTTTGTTGACATTAAGAACTCTCAACCCTTGCCTACAATGCAGCAAAATTAACAATTTGCTCTTGTCAGAAAGCCCTTGCAAATGTCACACCATAAATGCTTGCACCCAGTACAGTATTATGGAATTACGAGGACTAAGAATATGGCATGCTGTACACTAGTACATTGAACATTTCTGGTATACTGGCTGTTATCAGAAAGTGATAAGAAAACATCACCCATTACCAAACTCTCATTGCATCTCGACATAAGGGATAGGAGTGCGTTCCACCCCGCTTGCTGATGTATCAGACTAATGACATGCTGTCTAACTGTACAGAAATCACAGCCTTGGGGAGGACATCCTGGAATGTCTGCAATGCTAGAAGGACTGCCCTCATCTCCAAGATACTGATGTGAAGAATGACCTCTGTTTGTGACCAAGTACCTTGGATTGTCTTCCCTTCTAAATGCCCCCACCCCACCCTAGATGGGATGCGTCCGTGGTTACTACAGCCACAGGTGGATCTATTTGGAATGGACGTCCTTTCATCACTGAAGGAGATTTATCCACCAGGAGATGTGCTGTCTGCAGATTTGAGTGAGACAAATGTTTCTATGTAGAGGATGAATGTTTTCAGACCATTACACCTCTATAGTCCACCAAAGCACTCTCATGTAAAATCTGGTTAGTGGAACCATTAGTATTGCAGACTTAAAAAGTGAAGAATTAGTCTTGTTGGGGGAGAAGGGTTGATGGAGTACTTATGTGGCTGTCAGGTGCAGGGAGAGCACTCTGGAGTGGGGAAGTTTAGCAATCTGTAAACTTGAATCCAGGTGACATCCAATAAATTCTATTTGTTGAGTCAGGGTAAGATGACTTTTGGTATTGCATCAGATGGAGCAGAAGGTCTAGATGATTCAATAGCAGAGCAATGGAGGTAGCAGTTAGGAGCCAATTGACGAGATATGGGAAAATCTGGATCCCTTACAAGAAAAGATGTGCTGCCACCACTGCCATTATCTTGGTAAACACTCCGAAGGCTGTGGTGACACTGAAAAGCAAGGTTCTGAATTGATAGTGATTGGCCCGCAGGCAGAAAAAGAGGAATCTGCTTTAACACTTCTCTATCAGTACATGATAGTATGCATCCTGGAGATCTATCATGTAATGAGGATGCCTGAGCTCTTCAACCAACTTGCTTTCTGTAAGACTTTTGTGATCAGAGCTATTGGAGGATAGGCATAAAGGACAACAGACAGCCAAATGTGGACTAGAGCATCTCTCCATGACTACACCTGGAGTGTGGGTGATTAGGTCAAAATACTTGCTGCACTTGTTGATGTGGGCAGATGCAAAGAGGTCATAGTAAGGGTGGCCCCAATGACAGAAAATTTTCTCCATCACTGATTGATTGAGAGACCACTCATGAGGCATCAGAATGGACCTGCTAGTATGTTGGATTTCCCAGGATTTCCCTGGAATGTGCGTTGCTACTAGAAAGCAGTTGGAGGAGATCAACCATTGCCAGACTCTCATAGCTTCTTGGCAGAGGGGGTACGATTGGGTTCCCCTTCATTTGCCAATGTACCAGACCAAACTCATGTCGTCAGTTTGAGTCTCAATGTTCTCTAGAGGAAGAGCATCTTGAAATGCCTGCACTAAAAGGACTGCTCTCATCTCCAGAATGTTGAAATGAGAATTGGTATCCTGGGGGGACCATGTGCCTTGGATCTTCCTTCCAAAGTAATCCCCTCCCCCAATTGGAAGGCATCAACAGTCACTGTGGCTAATGGGGGAGGAGGAACAAAAGTCCGACCCAGGTAAATGTCATCCGACTGGGTCCACCAGTGAATACATTGCTGGCATAGATGAGCAAGTTTGACTGTAAATGATAGGGGTTGTTGAAGAAAAGACCATTGAACAGCTAGAGTCCACTGAAGGATACACATAAAGTAGTGTGCTAAAGGGACTAGAACTATTACCATTGCCATGGAACCTAAATCTTGAAGAATTAGTCTGGCAGGAATAGCAGTATGAGACAGAATTTGACAAACCTGAGATCTGAGTGTGCCTATATGGTGAGAAAGCAAGGAAGCAATCTAAGTTGTGTTCAGATGTGCACCAATAAACTCCAGACTTTGTACTGGTGTCAGTTTTGATTTGGCAAAATTGACTGTTATACCTAGTAATTTACAAATCTGGAGCAAACAGTCCCTGGACTCCTCTAGAAGATGCATGGTTGGGGCCATGAGGAGCCACTCATCTAAATATGGAAACATTTGGAATCCTTTTAATCTCAAATGAACTGCCATCACTGCCATTCACTTGGTAAACACCCTGGAGGCTGTAAGTCCAAAAGAGCAGGGCTCTGAACTAGTACTGACTGGCTACTAGTGTGTCTTCAGGAGTGCCTGTCTAATTTGATGTGATAGTATGTGTTCTGTAGGTCTATGGAGCACATCCAATCATCCTTGTGTAGAAACTGCAGAATGGACTAAATTGTGACCATTCAGAACTTTGATTTCTTCATGAATTGATTTCATTTGCTTAGATCCAGAACTGGTCTCAGGTCTCTTGTGTTTCTGGCATTAAAAAGAAATGTGAGTAAGTTCCAAATCCTGTTTGGCCTGGTGGGGCCTCCTGGATGACTCTCTTGTCTAGCAGCTTTTAAATGTCTTCTGCTGCAGCTTTCCTTTGACTGGGTGGAACATCAGGAAATTTTTTGTTTTGGAAAATAGAATCTGGGATTACAAAGTAACCTCTGGATATTATTTCTAGCACTCAAGTTATCTTTTGTTATAGCAGCCCAGGCTTCTGGGTGCAAGGACAAATGTCCCCAAACTGCCTCCAGAGTTGGGCAGTTGGGCACCACTTCACGAGTGCTGAAAGGTTCTAACTGGAAAAGAATCTTGGGAGCCCTGATTTTTGTGGGCCGCCTCTGCCTCAAATGTGGTGTTTTCCATTAGAACTCCCTCCTCCACCTCCGAAGGAGTTATCTCAGAGTGAGTCCTGGAAAGGTCCCTGGGATTGGCAGAACCATATTTTCTTACCACCTCTCTGATTCCCCGAAAATACTTGTTGAGGGGTAGAAAACTTAATTAATTCCTACAGCAGATAGTGTATTTCCTTCTTGTTCACTGCGGGTAAGCATTTCTTTCACAAAAGGGCCAAACAAGGACGTTCCTTCAAAGGAGGCACTGATGAAAGAAGACTTGAAAGGCTCCACATCCAGGCATGTCACCTTATGGCAATGCCAAGACTGGTCGCCCGTGAGGCCCCTTCGGCGGCATGAGTGGTTAAACTCATGGACGCATTGGAAATTGACCAGAGTGGCCAGCTGAGAAGATGATCTTTTGAAATCCTCTGCAGACATGGACTCCAAGAGAGAGTTTGATAGTTCTTTTGTCAAATCTCTCTGTAGCCTTGTAAAGTGTGCCAGGTAGTTCATGGACCTCAGAACGAATATTGCTGAAGCAAAAACGTGCTTTTCAAATTTGTCCAGTGCCCTAGACTCTCTGTTAGGGGAGTGGACAGAGTAGCCTGCTCTGCTAGCTCCTTTCTGGTGGCTGCCACTACAACATTGTATCAACAGGGACTCCTTTGCTCCAGTGGGGTTTATCCTTTGGTGGGGCTAAAAACTTGCCTGGGCAATGGAGGATAGGTTCAACAAAATCTGTCTCCTTCCATGCTTAACGAGAGATTAGGTCGATGAGCTCATCAGCCAGGGGAGTCATCTCAAGATGTAGATTGTCCAGCATCAAAAACCTCCAGAAATACTGACTCCTCTGAAGAAGGACTGTTGGTGGACCAACCGCCTTTCTGTTTAAGGATCTCTAAAATGCCTCCAAATGGCATGTCATTAGGTGTTGATCTGGGGGATCTTTCCCCTTCTTCAAAATCAGTATCTTCAGTTACAGATTCCAAAGGAGAATCAATGTGCCTCCTCTTGCGTGTTCTCTTCTGGTGGACCTCCTCAGGGGGAGGTGTCAGAAGAGAGGGGAAGTTCTTTCGTAGGAACTGACTGAAAGCTAGGTGGAACTGGCTGCCCCTGTGGAATAGGCCTGATGGAATCAAAGCTCGAAACCAAAGAAAGAATAGGGGTAGGATGAAAGACTGGATCTCTAGAATAAGAAAATAAGAAGTTATGTCTTACCATAACAATCCATGTGAATTGTTCATCTTGCCTTTGTACTTACACACGGGTTCGGAGCCGATCCTCGAGGCACAGTAATATCCCATGATCCTCCGGTGCTAACCCTCAGATCTAGTTTGCTATACCAGAAGAATCCCTCTTAGAAATGTGTCTAAAACACTTATGAACAAATACTACAATTGTCTGAAACCCTACTGCCAGGTAGAGGATAAAAGATGCCATTACTGATGTTAATAACATGTCAACCATACCTAGAAAAGGCTGAAAAGGAATCTAATCAAAAAACATTCTCCCAGACCGTAGGACGGGGGATGGAGGGGGGAATGTAAGAACAAAGGCGAGATGAACAATTCACATGGATCATTATGGTAAGACATAACTTCTTAATGTGAAATTGTTCAATCTCGCCATTTGTTCTTACACACGGGTAGCTTCCCTAGCTCCTTTTTCCCGGGTGGCTCAAGGGAGAACATTCCTGAGTACAGTGGAACCAAACGTCGCCCTGCCCCTGGAGCTCTTGTCTAGCTTGTAGTGGGCGATAAAGGTATGTGGTTTTGCCCAAGTTGCCACTGCACAAATGGTATCTAAAGGCAAACAAGCGGTATGGGCTGAAGAGGTAGCAATCGCCCTTGTAGAATGAGCTCTGGGTTTGAAAGGGAGTTGTTGTTTGGATTCAGCATATACGAAATTTATGCAATCTGAGAGCCATTTGGATAAAGTAACCTTCGTTACTGCCTGTCCTTTTCTTTGGTCAGCATATGAGACAAATAGTTGATCTGACTTTCTGTACTCTTTTGTCCTATGTAAGTAAAATCTTAGTTGTCTGTGAACATCCAACTTGTGCAATGTGTATTCCAGCTTATTGGAATGATTTTTAAAGAAGGTAGGCAGTTCAATAGATTGATTGATATTCTGAACCGAACAAACCTTCGGAAGAAAGGATGGATTGGTGCGCAAGGTTACTCTATCCAGATGAAAAATCATGTACGGGGGTCGGATAGATAGAGCCTGTAACTCTGAAACTCTTCTGGCTGAAGTGATGGCAACCAGGAAAAGTGTTTTCCACAAAAGCAATTTTAACAGAGTTGTGGTTGCTGGTTCAAAAGGGGGCAACATGAGTTGTGACAGCATGAGATTAAGATTCCAAGGTGCTATTGGATTACGAAAAGAGGGATGGAGATGAAAGTACCTTTCATGAAGGCTTTACAAAGCCTGTGGGACATAAGAGAACCATCCTTACGGCCAATATGAAAATTGGATATAGCGGCCAGTTGAACCCTTATAGTGGATGTTGATGCCCCTTCTTGAAAAAGTGAGGAAAGGAAAAAAAGTATCTTGTGTACTGGGGCCCCGAATGGATCTATACCTTGTTTGGAGGCCCAGTGCGCAAAACGGTTCCATTTGCTGATGTACAATTTTCTTGTAGATGGTTTGTGAGAAGATACAATAATTTGTTGTACTGCAGGAGATAGTAACTCCGACCTGGCTAAGATGGGAAGCGGAGCAGCCAAGCTGTCAGTTTGAGGGACTTGAGGAAGGTGTGAGGAACTCCCGACGAGTGTGTCAACAGATCTGGCTCCGGGTCCAGAATCCATGGTTCCTCCACTTGATGGGATTGAAGGAAGGGAAACCAGATTTGTCGAGGCCAGAATGGGGCTATCAGTATTATGGTCCTGTCCAGACGTTTGGCTTTCTGCAAAAACCTGGGAATTAGTGGAACAGGAGGAAAAGCATAAAGGAGACCCGGGGGCCAATCGTATACCAGTGCGTCCCTGGGGGGGGGGGTAACAGGGCAAAATAGCTTCTGCATTTGGCATTCAAAGGGGATGCAAACAGGTCGTAGCAAGGCTGGCCCCATCTGCGGAAGATCTCTTCCGCCACTTGAGGTTTGAGGGACCACTTGTGAGGGAACAGGATGGCTCTGCTCAACCTGTCCACGATTACGTTGGAAGTCCCCGGGATGTGCGTTGCTATCAGAAAGCGTCCAGTGGACTTGGCCCATTGACAAATTCTGAGGGCCTCTCTGCATAACGGGTAAGATCTGGTTCCCCCTTGCTTGTTTATGTACCAGACCACTGACATGTTGTCTGTCTGAACTGTCACTGTTCCCCGAGGTAAGGACTTGTGAAAGTGTTGCAACGCTAGAAACACTGCCCTCATCTCTAGAACATTGATGTGCAGATTGTACTCCATGTTGGACCATTGACCTTGGACTGTTTGTCCCTGAAAGAATCCCCCCCCCACCCTATCAGGGAAGCGTCCGTGGTTAGAGTTGCTACCGGACTGGGTAATACAAAGGGTCGCCCTAGTGTTAGCTCTTGACTGTGTATCCACCACAAGAGATCCTTCTTGCAATAATTTGTGATCAAGATTTCATGAGACAGTGGAAGTTGTAGATACGACCACTGGGCGAATAGCATCCATTGAAGGATCCTCATGTGCATCCTGCCTAAAGGAACTACAAGAAGGAATGCTGCCATCAAGCCTAGCACTCTTAATACTTGTCATGCAGAGACTCTGTTGTTGTGAAGAAGGAGCGAAATTTGGTGCCTGAGGTCTGACTCTCTTGATGGGGGGAGAGTAACTTGAGCCAGGGAAGTGTCTAGCTGTGCTCCTATAAATAAGATACGCTGTGATGGCTATAAGACAGATTTTCCAAAATTCACCATTATGCCTAGTGAAGAGCAAAGACTGATGGTGTAGTCCCTGGCTTGTAGAAGACGACACTTGGTGGTGGCGGAAAGGAGCCAGTCGTCTAGATAAGGAAACACCCGGAATCCCTTTCGTCTCAAGTGAGACGCTACTACTGCCATGCATTTGGTGAACACCCTGGGGGCTGAGGTGAGACCAAAAGGCAGAGCGTGAAACTGGAAATGACTGGCTCCCAGCCGGAAGCGCAAGTGATCGCTGGATGCCCTGGCCATTTTGATATGGTAGTATGCATCTTTGAGATCTATATAGAGCACATCCAGTCGCCCTTTTGCAGAAAAGGGAGGATTGACTGAAGCGTGACCATCCGGAACTTTTCCTTTTTCACAAAGGTATTTAACTTGCTGAGGTCTAAAATTGGCCTCCAGTCCCATGTTTTCTTTGGAACTAAAAAGAACCTTGAGTAAGTTCCGGATCCTATTTGGTCCGCTGGGACTGGTTAGATGACTCTGTTTTCGAGCAACCTTCTTATCTCTATGGTTGCTTGGTCTCACAGACTGGGTGGAACATCTGGGAGTTTTTTTGAGTTTGGTGGTATTTTTATGAAGGGAATGTTGTAGCCTCTGGTAACTATGCTTTTTACCCAGTAATCTGATGTAAGATTTAGCCAGGCCTCTGGGTATAAAGCCAAGTGACCCCCGACTGCATCCAGAGTAAGACAGCCGGGCCTGCACTCAGGAGTGCTGGAAGGGTTTTCCAGAGAAGGTCTCTCTGTCACCCTGATTTTGCGGACCCCCCTCTGCCGGCTGGGCGGCGTCTTCCGTTTCTTCCCCCTCCTCTGCCTCTGGAGGGGGCGTCACTTTGGGTGTGTTGAAAAGATCCCTGAGTCTTTCAGAACCACATCTTTCCTCCTCATTGCCCTTTAGGGTAGGGTCTAGATGGAACGGAAAAATGGACCCCTATGGCAGACAGGGTCTTCCCTTCTTGTTCACAACTCGTGAGAGTCTCCTTTACTTTGGGCCCCAACAGGGAGGCACCATCAAAGGGGGCATTGGCAAAGGAAGACTTAAAGGCTTCCGCAAAGGAGCATAAGCACAAACAGGATTGTCTTCTCAGGGCAATCGCTGAAGCTGCTGCTCTACTCGATCCTTCGGCTGCGTATGAAATCAGTCTCATGGACGAGTTGACTATGGAATTTAGGGTGTTAAGTTGCACTGTCACTTTCTCGGCGACAGCAGCATCTGTGTGTCCCTGAAGAGTATCTCCTAATTCCTTAATGAGATCTCTTTGTAAACGCGTGAAATGCATAAGGTAGTTGAGCGATCGGATGGAAAAGGTCGCCGAACTAAATATGCGCTTCCTATATCTGTCCATTGTCCTAGAATCCTTATTAAGAGGATGGACAGAGGAGGATGATTCAGACATCTCTTTCTTAGTGGCCACCGCCACCACCATAGTGTCTACGGGAACTCCTTTTTTAAGATAGGCTTTATCTTGGGGAGCTGTCATGTATTTGTTGGGTTTACAAGGGACTGGTTCCACTGTATCAGGTGTTTCCCAAGCCCTCCGAGCTACTAGATCCATGAGATCATCAAAGTGAGGAGTCACCCAGGAGGTAGAAGGTTGAGTCCCAAATGCCTTCAGTAAAACCGATTCATCCGCAGAAGGGGTAAGGGTTTGCCAGTCTCCTCTTTGCTTCAGGATTTCCAAAATGTCTGCAAAAGAGACATCCTCAGAGGTGGACCGTGGGGACCCTTCTGTTTCATCTAAATCAGTATCAGATGTAAGAGATTCCTGTGGGGAATCTATGTGCCTCTTCTTGCACAGTCGTTTCCTCGGAACATCCTCAGTGGGAGCTTCTGGGGATGCATCTGAGGAACCACAGTCTCCCTGTGGGGACTTCTGAGGCATTGGGTCTCAACGCTTGGTAGGTACCGAAGGCACAGAAGCAGAACGCGGACCTTTTGGGGAAGGAGATAAAGATACCGATGAAGTATGTGTCTGATCCGACAAGACCTTCCTCATGATGTCAAAGGCACCGGTGCCCAGACCCGAAGATCCGACCCGATCCGAAGAAGGAGGCCGTTTCTCCGGAATCGAAACCACGGGCTCCGACACCGATGACGGATCCGAACTGATCTGAGCCGAGGCACCGAGAGGAAGAGTCGGAACCGAAATCTTGGTTCGACTATCCCCCCCGGAACCCGGGAAAGATGTTCGGCTCCGAGACTCTCCGGCTGGTTCCGAAGGAGTCGAGGTCAACGGAGCCGATAGCACTACTGGAGGCTTCGGCACCGAGGGCTCTACAATCATCGGTTCTTCGACTCCTAACACCGATGACTTGACGGGTCTCGGAGGAGGAAGTGTCGAGGGAACTGGAATAGCTTTGAGTTTCGAAACCAGCTGGGACGAAACCTCGATTAATTTTGACAAAGCCGAGTTCTCCATAAGCTTCTGTACCACTCGGTCCACATCGGAGTCGGAAAGTGGCCTCAAAGAACGGGTCGAAGGGATCGGAGCCGTCACCGAGCGAAGGATAGTAGACGGTGGTACCTCTGATACCGGCTCCAAGACCTGAGCCTCGTGCAGAGATAAGGTCTCGACACCCGGCACCGAAGTCATAGGAGCCGGTGTCCGAATTTGAAAAGAGGTGCTCGGAGCCGATGAGTTGGGCTCCGACACTCTTGAAGACTTCGACCCGTTCGAAGACTTCGAAACCTGTTCAGCCTTGTCCAGGGCCTCTTGAAACTCAGGTTTGATCAAACCTCTGTCCACCAACTTCCTGCGTCTTTCCAGCATGACCCTCCCACTAAAGGAATGACAGATGGAACAGTCTTCCTGCAAGTGGAGAGGGCCAAGACAGTAGACGCAGGATGAATGGTTGTCAGTAATGGACATCTTCTGTCCACACTGACACCTTTTAAATCCACTTTTAGTCTTTTCTGACATTTTACTAGAAAAAAAGACAGCACTATATTGAAAAATTTCTAACTACAATATAAGATATATATGTATATATATATATATATATATATAAATGTAAAAAAACACACCACAGCACACTAAGATATATATATATATTTTTGAAAGAAAAAATAAAATAGAAAAAAGTTAACTTTCTTTTAAATACTGTAAATTCTATTACAGACAAAAAACGGCCTAAGGCCCTTACTAAGAATTTTAAGATAACAAACTACCTAAACTAGTCACACAACTACTATATATATATAAAGCTATCAAATGCTAAGATAAAGATTATAAGAAATATAAAAAATTATCCATATTTAACAAGAAAAAATAGTAAAAATTGTACTGGCCCGAGCCTCTCGATAAGATCTGCTGCTAGCGGCAAACTAGATCTGAGGGTTAGCACCGGAGGATCATGGGATATTACTGTGCCTCGAGCTTTCTCGAAGATGCGAGCTAGTGATGCGGCCGACTCGGAGTCGAGGATCGGCTCCGAACCCGTGTGTAAGAACAAATGGCGAGATTGAACAATTTCACATTATCCTTTCCACAACCTTAAATGCAGATAAACCTGGAGAAACTGTGGCCACCTGCACCACACCTGAAGGTTCCAATACAGATAGATCACGAATCTGACCTGATCCATGCCTCGAGGAGGCAACCAGACCTGAGCTATGTAGTGCCAAGGCCCCAAGGGGCACAGATGAATCTGACATCAACTGAGAAGACCCAGCCCCACAGATCTGACACTTTGGCTCCAAGACGTATCCCAGTCTGAAGGCATAGGTACAGAACTGGTCAGGGATACTGACAGAAAATCTGATCTATAGAATGAGAAATGACAACCTGGAAAGGAGAAATTTCTTCACACTGCCATCCATCTGTAACCCAGATGATTTTCAGAACTCATATGCCTAAAACAATCTGTTGGCAAAGAGAAAAGGGGCCAGGGTGAGAGGGGGAGGTCACAAGGTCTGTTGAACAGTTGTTCAGACTTGTTGGACAGTCCTTGATTTTGGGAGGTTTGAGATGTCTTTTTGGAACCCCTTGCCACTTCTTCTTAAATGTCTGTTCACCCAAATTCTGTTGAAACCATTTATTCTTTTTTTTTTTTTGACAAAATTGGATGCGGAAAAAGAAAATCTCTTGGACAATCTGATATAGGATGGCTAAAAAATCTTACTAATCTATTACTATTACATCTATGAAGAGATTCCCTAAATCAGCTTTCCCTTTTCATCATACTTTTGATCACTTCTGCAGCAGAGGATCCAAACACTAAATCTCTATCCAATGGAGAATTTAAAATCTAATTTTCACATCATCTGGGAGATTCTGAGAATTCAGCCAAGCAAACATCCTTAAAAGAGTACCAGTGGACATAGCCCTGGAAGTATTAACAGAGTCATATACACACTGCAAACAATAAGTAGTGACCTATGCAACAGAAGACACTGCCTCTTCTCAAACAGAACTCCAGCTTCAAACACAATCAGCCTTCTCAACTGTTGAACAGTGGTTCTCCAATCGCTGTCTACTCCTTAACCCCAAGAAAACTAAATTATTACTCTTCTCACCTACCCGTAAATCTACTTTGATAAACTTCTGTATTACTTCAACTGACAACACCATAATCTCTCCTGACTCCTCAACTAAACTTCTTGGTGTTATTATCGATAATAATCTCAACTATGATTGCCACATCAACACCACAATAAAAGCGGTTAATAAAAAGATTGGATCCCTATACAGAATAAAGCCCTTCCTCACACCTGAAGCTAGGATAACCTTAGCCCAAACACACCTTATCTCTACCCTTTTGTATGCTTCCTCTATTTACACTAATCTATCTAAAAGTAACCTTAAGAAACTTACTACATCTTACCACAATATTGCCCGCTTTGCCACCACTTCCCAATTTAGAGCTCACCACTGTCTAAACCTAAAACAACTACACTGGCTGGAACTCCCTAACAAGCTCATTTTTCAACAACTCTTAATAGCACACAAAATTATATACCAACCTTCTAAAACACCAGCTCTTTCTAACCTCTTGACTCCTTATATCAACCTGAAACAACTACGTTCCTCTGATAAATCACTTGTTAATATTACCAAAATTATGAATTCTGCAGGCAATTGCCTTTTCTCTAACTCAGTAGGTAAAATATGGAATAATCTTCCATCTGGTTTGTCCTCTTTGCCTACTCTCCCACTATTTAAGAAACAACTTTTAATACATCTTAATAAATTCTGGCTTTGCTCTTGCACCAACCCAGACTAGCCTGTTGGCACCCTTATGTTTGTTATAAACTTTTCTTATCCACTTGTATTTCATCTTCTACTTCAACTGAGATATTATCCCTTTATTGTAAATATTACTTAACTCACTAAAAAAAAAAAACAGGAATTGTTTGTGTTTATGATTTGATACCTTATTATATTGTTTTGCTAGTTGCTAACCTCTGACCTCACTTCTTTCTGACCTAGAATGATTCTGATTAGTTAAGATCTTTAATATTTGTACTTACATTTTTTTCCCTTTGTATAATACATTTGTACTTTGTCTTTTTATGTATTTCCAATAAATAGAAGTTATGTCCTTACCATAACGTTCCATGTGGAGTGTTCATCTCGCCTTTGTTCTTACACATGGGTTCGGAGCCGATCCTCGGCTCCGTGTCGGCCGCTTGCAAGCTCTGCATCGAGAAGAAGCTCGAGACAACCTAATACCCACAATCCCCCTCTGCCTTTACCTCAGATCTAGTTTGCAAGCAAACCAGCAGTCAGAGAGAGCACACTCATGCTTATATCACATATGCACAGAACTAAGAGTCTATATATATATATATATATACACATATACACATATATATACATGTCAACTATATACACAACAACTGCAATGCAGAAGCAGAATGCCCCAGACCAGGTACCAAACTGAACGTTCTTCCTAAGGGCGGGAGGGTGGGAATGTAAGAACAAAGGTGAGATGAACACTCCACATGGAACGTTATGGTAAGGACATAACTTCTATATGTGATAGTGTTCAATCTCGCCGTTTGTTCTTACACATGGGTAGCGTCCCTAGCTCCTTGTTCCTGAGGAACTCACGGAAGGACGTTCTTGAGCACAGTGGAACCAAAGGTTGCCCTGTCCCTAGAAACCTTGTCTATCTTATAATGAGAAATGAATGTATGTGGTTTAGACCAAGTAGCAGCCGCACAAATAGCGTCTAGTGGTAGGCGAGCTGCATGAGCCAGGGATGTAGACACTGACCTTGTGGAATGTCCTTTGGGTTTGTGCAACAGAGTTTGATCTGAAGAATCATAGACATAGATGATACAATCAGTTAACCACTTAGAAAGAGTTCTTTTGGTAACCGCTACTCCTTTCCTGTTATCAGCAAAGGCTACAAAAAGTTGATCAGATTTTCTGTGATCTTTTGTTCTATCCAAGTAAAACCTTAGTTGTCTGTGGACATCTAATTTGTGTAACATATACTCCATTTTATTGGAGTGATTCTTGAAGAAAGTGGGTAATTCAATGGACTGATTAATATTGTTAACAGAACAAACTTTAGGAAGGAAGGATGAATTAGTGCAAGAGAAACTCTGTCAGACTGAAAGATCAAATAAGGGTGTTTAATGGAGAGAGCTTGAAGTTCAGATACTCGCCTAGCGGATGTAATGGCTACCAAAAAGAGAGTCTTCCACGACAAAAATTTCAATGGGCAAGAGGAGGCTGGTTCAAAGGGGCAGCATCAACTTAGATAATAATAAGTTTAGACTCCAAGGTGACGAGGAGATCTAATTGGTGGTCTAATATGAAAAGACCCTTTTAAAAGGCTTTACAAAGTCTGTGGGCCATAACAGGAGCCCCACATTCTTCCACATGGAAATTAGAAATGGCAGCCAATTGAACTCTTAATGTGGCAGGAGAAGCACCCTGATGGAACAATTCTGTTAAAAACTCTAATATTTTATTCAAAGGAGCTATAACAGGGTCCACTTGCTGTGTATTTGCCCAGAATACAAAGCGCTTCAATTTACTAGTATATGTTTTAGTAGTGGAAGCTTTATGAGAAGCCACTAATATATTCTGAACTGCAGGTGAAAGAAGATCAGACCTGGCTAAGTTGGGAATTGGAGCAGCCAAGCTGCTAGATGGAGGGACAAGAGCGAGGGGTTTGGAGCCCCTGACGAGTGAGTCAATAGATCTGGCTCTGGTTCCAGGATCCAGGGTCCCCGAATGCAGTGTGTCATGAGGAAGGGGAACCAAATTTGACGAGACCAGAATGGGGCAATGAGGATTATTGTCCTGTGTAGGTTGTTGGCTTTCTGGAGAAACTTTGTGATCAGGGGGAAGGGAGGAAATGCATACAGGAGACCCGGGGGCCAATCGTGAATCAGTGCGTCCCTGGGGACTTCCCCTGGAGGGGGTAATAGGGCAAAGTAGCTCCTGCATTTGGCTCATTGGAGACGCAAACAGATCGCAGGAAGGCTGGCCCCACGCGAAAAATCTTTTCGCAACTGACTGTTTTAGGGACCACTCGTGCGGTAACAGTATTGCTCTGCTCAGCCTGTCGGCTATGACGTTGGATGACCCCGGGATGTGCGTTGCTATCAGAAAGCGACCCGTGGACTCCGCCCATTGCCAGATTCTCATGGCCTCTCTGCATAGCTGATAGGACTTGGTTCCCCCTTGCTTATGTACCAGACTACAGACATGTTGTCCGTCTGAACTGCAATAGTTCCCAGAGGAAGAAGGGGAGCAAAGTGTTGCAACGCTAGAAACACTGCCCTCAACTCTAGAACATTGATGTGCAGATTGTACTCTAAATTGGTCCATTCGCCTTGGACTGTCTGTCCCTGAAAGATGCCCCCCCACCCTATCAGGGAAGCGTCCGTGGTCACCGTAGCTGTCGGCGTGGGTAGCACAAATGGTCTCCCCTTGGAAAGGTTGCAAGTCTGAAGCCACCAGTTTAGGTGTGATTTGCATGTGTTCGTTATAAGAATCTCGTGTGTCAGAGGTAGTTGTTGGAACGACCATTGTGCAAACAGTAGCCATTGTAGGACTCTCATGTGCAGTCTTCCCAAGGGTATTGCAATAAGAGAAGCTGACATGAGTCCCAAAACCTTCAGTACCAGTTTTGCTGGGGATTTCCTGGACAAGAGAAGAAGACATATGTGAGTCTGAAGTGAAAGTATCCTTTCTGGAGGAAGTCTTAGAATTAACTGATGTGTATCTAATTCCGCTCCTATGAATAAGATACGCTGTGATGGCTGTAGTAAGGATTTTCCGAAGTTTACGGAAATTCCGAGGTGAACACACAGTTGAAGAGTGTAGTCTCTGGCCTGTACTAGTTGACGCTGGGTGGTGGCAGAAAGGAGCCAGTCGTCCAGATACAGAAACACCTGGAATCCTAGGCGCCTCAAGTGAGACGCTACCACTGCCATGCATTTGGTGAAGACCCTGGGGGCTGAGGTCAGACCAAAGGGCAGGGCTCGAAACTGAAAGTGACTGGCACCCAGCCGGAAGCGCAAATGATCTCTGGATGCCCTGGCCATTTTGATGTGGTAGTATGCATCCTTCAGATCTATTGAGCACATCCAGTCGTCCTTCTGTAAGAATGGAAGGATCGATTGAAGCGTGACCATTCGGAACTTTTCTTTCTTGACGAAGGTATTGAGGTCGCTTAGGTCCAGAATGGGCCTCCAGTCCCCTGTTTTCTTCAGAACTAAAAAGAACCTTGAGTAAGTTCCGAATCCTCTTTGGTCCGCTGGGACTGGTTGGATGACTTTTTCTAGCAGCTTTGAAATTTCTATAGCTGCTGGCTCTCGCAGATGGGGCGGCACATCTGGGAGTCTTTTCTTTGGAATGGGATAGGATAGAAATGGTATATTGTAACCTCTGGTAACCACGCTTTTTACCCACTTGTCTGTAGTTATGTTTTGCCAGGCCTGAGGGTATAAAGCTAAGCGACCCCCGACTGCCTCCAGAGCAGGACAGTCGGGCCTCCTCTCAGGAGTGCTGGAAAGGTTTACCAGGGAGTGTATCCCTGTCACCTTGATTCTGCGGACCCCCTCTGCCGCCAGGGCGGCGTCTTCCACCTCTGCCCCCTCCTCTGCCTCTAGAAGGGGCATCACCCTGTGTGCCTGGGAAAGATCCTTGGGGTTTTCGAAACCACATTTTTCCACCACGTTGCCCTTTGGGGTACGGTCTGGTTGGGGATCTTATCTCAAGTTGCTCGAGCTAGCTCCCAGCGATGCGAACGCAGCAGCGGCAAACTAGATCTGAGGTAAAGGCAGAGGGGGATTGTGGGTATTAGGTTGTCTCGAGCTTCTTCTCGATGCAGAGCTTGCAAGCGGCCGACACGGAGCCGAGGATCGGCTCTGAACCCATGTGTAAGAACAAACGGCGAGATTGAACACTATCACATCTGTTTTTAACCTCTGGAGCTTTTCTCCCCGGGCCTCCACTGAAAATGGACATTAATCCAGCTGGACTATCCCGGTCAACAAATGTAAAATAAATAAAAATAAAAAGTTGTTTAAAAAAGAATTATGTACTCACCATAATGTTCCATCTGAGTAGTTCTACTTCATTTGTCTTCAACCCTTGGCCCTCTGATCCATATCGGATCCGACACGGCCACATTTTCCAGCTACATCTCCGAGCACCATGCTCCTCCCCCTACCCATAATGCCCCTACTCTCCCTTCTCCCTTCAGATAGAGTTTGCTGCCCAACATATACCATTACCCGACCACACAAAGACTCATCCTCCAAGAAAACTTACTACCAGATCCCTTAACTCCCAGCATAAGCAAATATCCTGACAGAAATGGACCAGAACAAGGGACATATAGTATCCTGAAGGATAAGGTCAGGGGGAAGGAGGTGGGGAACAGCTGAAGACAAATGAAGTAGAACTACTCAGATGGAATGTTATGGTGAGTACATAACTTCTTTATCTGAAGTAGTTTACTTCATTTGATCTTCAACCTGTGGGACAGAGTCCCCAGCTACCTAATCCTTGGAAGGCCCTCATGGAAGGATATTCCAGAGCACCACAGAGCCAAGGGATGCTCTACTTCTAGAAACCAAATCCAGCTTATAATGAGAAATAAAGGTGTGAGATGAGGCCCAAGTGGCAGCTGAACAAATATCATCCAAGGAGACCCTAGACCAAAAGGCCGCAGATGTAGCCATGGATCAGGTCGAATGAGCCTTCACTTTTCCTGAAAGAGACAAACCTCAATTTGAATAAGCCCGGGCAATGCACAGAGAAATCCAGCAAGCAACAGTCACTTTTGAAACAGGTTTGCCTAAACAGGGCTTGGCATAGGACACAAAAAGTTAATCAGACTTGCTTAAAGATTTAGTCCTGTGTAAATAAAATCTCAACTGCCTATGAACATCTAAACAATGTAATTTGTGTTCCCTTTTGTTCTGATAGTTCGGAAAAAATACTGGCAAATTGACAGTCTGATTGATATTAGCCTCTGAGGCTACCTTAGAAAGAAAAGATGGATTAGTACGTATCTTTATGGAAGATCATATAAGGGACTTTGATGGAAACAGCTTGTAGTTCAGACACCATTCTAGCGGATGTAATGGCGATCAAAAAAGCAGTTTACCAGGTCATAAACTGCAGATCTACAGAGGTTGCAGGTTCAAAGGGAGGGGAAACCAATGCCTGCAACAACAAAGTGAGGTCCCACAGAGGAAAAGAATCCCTGACCAGAGGTCTGAAGAGGAAGATACCTTTGAGAAAGGTCTTACAGATTTTCAAAAAAACTAAAGAAAACGTATTCATCCCAGCATGAAAATTAGAAATTGCAGCTAGTTGAACTTTCACCGTAGAAGAACTAGCGCCTTGATGAAAAATGCTAGCTAAAAATTCTAGAACTGCTGGAAGTGGTGCAGTGAAAGGATCCAAAGATCTTTGAACGGCCCACATCAAAAAACGTTTCCATTTACTGCAATAGATTTTCCTAGTGGACAACTTATGAGCCTCCCCCAGAATGGACTTAACTGGAGAAAACAAACCGGGAGTCCTAAGAATCATGGGTACTGGAGCAGCCAAGCAGTGAGCTTCAGACTGTCCAGGTCTGGATGAGGGATCCCCGAGGGATGTGAGAGGAGATCCGGGACCAGATCCAAAGTCCATGGAGGGACAACTAAATGAGACCGACCGGAGTAAGGGAAACCAAACCTGTCAAGGCCAGTATGGGGCAATGAGGATCACAGTGCTACCCAGCCTTTGAGTTTTCTGCAGAAACTTCAACATGAGGAGAAGAGGAGGATATGCATAAAGGAGCCTGGTAGGCCAAGCATGAATCAGAGCACCTCTGGGGACTTCCCTGGGCGGCGAGTTCAGAGCGAAGAACTTGCTGCATTTCACGTTGGAAGGAGATGCAAAGAGATTGCAGCAAGGGTAACCCCACTTTTGGAAGAGCTGTTCCGCTACTGAAGGTTTCAGAGACCAGTAATAGGGCCATTCCCACACTCTTGTGGCCTCTCGGCATAATGGGTAAGATCTGGTTCCACCCTGCTTGTTGATATACCAGACTACTGACATGTTGTCGGTCTGAATTGCAATCGTTTCCAGAGGAAGATGAGCATGTAGGGCTTGCAACATGAGAAGAACCGCTCTCATCTCTAGGATGTTGATGTGCAAATAGGTCTCATGAGACAACCACATGCCTTCGACCGTCCTTCCCGAGCAATGCCCCCCCAACTGAGCAGGGAGTTGTCCATGGTCACTGTGGCTTGGGGTGGAGGAGGTTGAAAGGGACGTCCTTCATGGAGATCCAGGACTGAATCCACCACCAAAGGGAGCTTTTGCATGCCTTCAAGATCCTCACTGGAAAGGATAAAGGGAGGTCTAACAGACACCACTGTACTTCTAAAGTCCACTGTAGAGCCCTCATGTGGAGGCGTACCATGGGGAGAAAATTTATTGTGGCTGTCATAGAATCTAAAGCTCTTAAGACTGTTTCTGCTGTGGATGAGTGGGTCTGTAGAATATGTAACATGTGACTCCTCAAGGTGTGTATACTGTCTGAGGTGAGGAACACCTTTGATTGTATTATGTCCAGCCATGCCCGAATGAAATCTAAAACCTGGACCGGGTGAAGAGCTGACTTGTTCCAATTGATAGTAATGCCCAACTTGTCAGCTAACAGAAGGAAGGAGTCCCTGGCTTGACACAGTAGATGCTCTGAAGGGGTGGTAAAGAGCCAATCGTCCAGGTACAGAAAGACCTGAATGCCCTGAAGCCTCAGGTGAGCCGCTACCACTGCCATAACCTTGGTGAACACCCAGGGGGCTGTCGTGAGACCAAAGGGGAGGGCTTAAAATTGGTAATCATTGGCTCCCAGCCAGAAGCAGAGGAACCTCTGGGAGCACCTGTGCATTTTGATGTGATATTACGCATCCTGGAGATCTATCAGACACATCCAGTCTTTTTCCTGTAGAAAGGGCAGGATAGATTGGATCGTGACCATCTGGAATTTTGTCTTGGTTACTGACAGGTTCAACTGGGACAGATCCAAAATTGGTCTGAGGTCCCCTGTCTTTTTTGGCACTAAAAAGAACCTGGAGTTCACCCCGGATTCAGTGTGGTCTTGGGGAACCGGTTGGATGACTTGTTTTCTTAGCAGTGATTGTATCTGCACTGCTGCTTCCTCCTGGTGCGTGGGTAGGATGTCCGGGATGGTTTTGTTGGGAGGGGTTGAGTCACTGAAAGGGACAAAATGGCCTCTGGATATGACTTGCAACACCCACTGATCTGTTGTGATGGACTCCCATGCTAGTGGGTGGAGCGACAGATGACTCCCGACTGCCTCCAGAGATGGACAGCTGGGCAACCCCTCAGGGTTGCTGTCCAGGTCTGTCCGAGAACGATTCTCAGTGCCCAGTATATTCCTAGGACCCCCGCTGCCTCTAGGGCGGCATCTATCGTATCCCTCTCTGTCTCTGGGGGAAGGCGAGTCCTGAGCATCCTGAGAAAATGCCTGAAATTTGCAGAATCACATCTTCTTTTGACCTCACTGGTTCCTGGAAAAGGACCTTTGAGGTGGAGAGAAGCAGACTCCGATAGCAGACAGTGTCTTCCTGTCCTTCTTGCTCTGGACTAGAGTTTCTCTGACTGTCATCCCAAAGAGGGAAGAACCATCATAACGGGTGTTAGTGAAAGACGCCTTGAACGGCTCCGAGAATTGGTATAATCGGAGCCAGGCGTGGTGCTGAATGGCAACGCCTGACCCTGCTGCCTGTGCAGCTCCCTCCATGGCATGAGAGAGCAAACGCATGGACGTGTTGGCAAAAGAATTGAGGGTGGCCATTCGTGCAAACTTCTTCCTGTCCTCCGCCAACATGGACCCCTGGGTCGACTCCGTGACTTCCTTAATCAGGTCTTTCTGGAGTCAAATAACATGTGCCATACAGTTCAGTGCCCTCACACAGAAGGTCACTGAAGCACAGACCCGCTTCCCAAAATGGGCCAGCGTCCTCAACTCTCGGTCAGGAGGATGGACAGTGGAACTCTCCTGGGGAGGTTCTTTCTTGGTGGCAGCTGCCACCATCATTGCATCTACAGGGGACCCCTTATGCCAATGAAGTCTGTCCACAGGGGGACTCAATACCTTATTCGGGCATTTGGGTATGGGCTTGATGGTGTCTGACTCCTTCCATGCCCTAGATGTTATTAGATCCATGAGTGGATCAGCAGGACAGGACACCCAAGAGCTAGATGGGCCTGAGCCGAATGCCTCATGGAACACAGACTTGTCGGAGGTTGGTTTGGGGGCAGACTACCCCCCCTTTGGCGGAGGATCTCCATGATGTCTCTAAATGAGACATCCTCGAAGGGTGATCTTGGGGAACCTTCCCCTTCACCCAAGTCTATGTCCTCTGTGAGAGACTCTGGAGGAGAGCCCGTGTCCTCTGTGGGAGACTCTGGAGGAGAGTCCAAGTGCCTCCTTTTGCATGTGTGCTTGCGGGGAGCTCCTCAGGGGGACACTCTGGGGGGACCTCGCAAGTGGGTTGTTCCAGGACTGGAACATCCTGGGGCAATATGTCTGAGGGCTGTCCATGAGAGGGCAAGATGGACAGACCTGCACTCAAGGCCAGGGGGGGTCTGGGTGGAGTCCGAAGACGAGATAGTTAGAGGCCTCGACCCTTCAAAAACCCTCTCCACCACACTGAATGCAGAAGGGGAATGGACCTCCTGGGCTGAACTGGTGGAGATCGTACCCCTCTGATTCAACCAGGGAGTCAGAGCCGAGCCTCCAGGAGCCGAGACACTGAGGGGAATGCTCCTCTCCATCAAGCCCGGAGCAGAGAGCACCCCTTCAGATCCAACCCTGCGACTACAGCTCCGAGAACTCGGATCCAACACACTCAGGGCACTGACCTGCATTGAGGTACAGGGTACCATCAGCACCAACTCCTCGACTCCGACCGTCCTCAGTACCAAGAGCTCCAAAACCGTGGGTCAGATAGGAGAAGGAGTAATAGGTCTGAAAACTGGTTGGAAGGTGCCTGCTCCAGTGGGAGAAGGCCCTGGCAAGACCCCCATCTGAATTTGAGTGCAGATAAATCTCATCATCTTGTCCATCTCTGCTTTTGAAAGGCTCTGGGTGGAGTGGGAGGATGCTGCCAAAGTGGGCCGGGATAGCCAGTGAGGGGAAGGTCTATGGGGCGACCAGCTGACTGGGACCTCAGGCTCGGGGGAAAACCTCGGGGATCAGAGCCAAGGTGAAGCAGGCCTGGAAACAGGTTTGGTCTTCAGCAGAGGACCGGCCTCAGACAAGCAGTCGGGGGAGCACTTATAAGGCCGGTCTTTCTTGACTTTATCCCCCTCCCTGGACCTCTTGGCAGGAGGGTAAGTCCCTGAAGCCGAGGAAGGGAAAGAAGAAGCAGCAGCAGCCGCTGCTGATTTGGCTGGAGAAGGAGGGATGTCCATCCCGGCTCTGGAGGGCAAAAGGCCCTTCATAATTAGTTTGTCCCGCCTGTCCTTTAGAGCTCTGGGGTTAAACCCAGCGCAAATAGGACAGGGGGTCTGGAGGTGAGTCACCCCCAAACAAACCACACACAGAGTGTGGCCATCTGCCAGGGAAAGCTTATGGCCATGCACTCTGTGCATCTCTTAAATCTGGGTTTTGGAGTGTCCGCCATGCCAAAACACAGCATTTAAGTCAACACACACGCATACACACACTCTAAAGAAAAGAGGAAGGAAGACAAAAGCCTATGAGAGAAAGTATTGGCTACGAATAAACCGGATAAGGTACAGGAAAGGTTCAAAAGGAAGAAATTTAAACATTTTTAGACTGTTTACCCAACAACAAACTCAGTTGCTCAGACTACGTTGCTATCACAATGGCGGCAAACGAGATCTAAAGGGAGGAGGGAGACTGGGAGCATTATGGATAGGGGAGGAGCATGGAGCTCAGAGCCGTAGCTGGAAAATACGACTGTGTTGGATCCAATATGGATCTGAGGACCCACAGGTTGAAGATCAAATGAAGTAAACTACTTCAGATGCAGATTTTTCTTCACAAGAAAAAAAGAGTGATATACTCACCAGAACGTTCAATCTCTGTTGTCCATTTTCATTCTTGCTCAACAGTTGGGTTCGGATCCGACATTCAGATCCAACTTGGCCATTGCTATAGCTCATGGTAAACAAAAAGGTCTCAAGCTCCTCCCTTACCCATAATGCACAAACCCCTAACATACCTCAGATCTTGTATGATAGATTAGAATAACTAAGAAACATTACTATAAATTTCTTGTATATAAAGCCATCATCTGGAGCTCAAAGGAAGGAACAGATGTGTCCTTATAAACTCTCATTCTTCCAGAAATCATTTGTTAAATGGTTGGGGGTTGGTGGGAGGGGAGCTGAGGAAGAATGAAAATAGACAACACAGATGGAACATTATGGTCAGTACATAATTTCTTTATCTGATGTTATCAATTTTTACTCATTCCTTAATAGTTGGGACACAGTCCCCAACTACCTGAAATCCCAGGAAGACTCTAAGGAAGGATATTCCTGAGTATGGTTAAGCCAAAAGCTGCTCTTCCTCCTGAGACCAGATCTAGTTTGTACTGAGTAATAAAGGTACGAGGATTAACCCAAGTTGCAGCTGCACATATGTCGATCATGGAATGCCTAGATAAAAACACAGAAGTTGCCATGGATCCAGTTGAGTGGGCTCTTAAAGGTTTTGGTAATGAGATACCCAATTTATTGCAGACAAAAGATACACATTTGGTAAGCCATCTTGCTAAAGTTACCTTTGTAATTGATTTACTTAATTTGGAATCTGCAAAAAAGACAAATAGTTAATCAGATTTTCTAACTTCTTTGGTTCTATGTAAGTAGAAATGTAACTGTCTATGAGCAGCTAACAAGTGCAACATGACAGGGTGAGGTCATCGTGCCTCTTTACTCATCCGTCATCAGGCCCATAATTGAGTACAAAGCCCCTTTTGGGATGTACCTTACCAGACACCTGCACCAACTGGAAAGACCCCAGAAGTACCTCACCAAGAGGATCAAAGGGCTCAAACAGATGCCATATGCTGCCCGGTTAAAGAAACTCCAGCTCTACTCACTGGCATACCGCCTGCTCAGAGGCGATCTGTGCCTGACGTATAAAGCCATGTCCAACCCAGAATTAATGGACATGCTGCACCTCAGAAAATCCAAATCCCATCGAGCTACTCGCTCGAGAGACTTGAACCTCAGCACTGAAATAAATAGGACATGCTGGAGGGACAGATTCATAACTCAGAGGCTCCCTTCACTCTGGAATAAAATCCCAGTCCAGGTTAGGCAGAGTCCCTCATTGACTCTCTTCAACAGGAATCTTGATGAGTGGATGGGGGATCGTAGGTTTACCCCGGGTATCACTTCTGTGTCACTGTTAGACAGAGGCACAGTATACTAACCTCAAAAAAGGGCATAGCAAAATTAATTTAAAATGGGTGGCGAAAGCCAAACACACTCTGGCTAGGCTTATAAATGCCCTAGGGCAGATAGCCTAGTATGAACCTATGAACCTATGTATTCTCCTTTGTTTTCAAATTTTGGAAAGAAGACAGGTAAATTAATGGACTGGTTGATGTTGGATTCTGACACCACCTTAGGAAGAAAGAAGGGTTGGTTCGTAATGTTACTCTATTCCTATGAAAAATCAAGTAGGGAGGGTTTAGAGAATAAGAAGTTATGTACCTACCATAACGTTCCATGTTAGTTGTATTCTTCTTGCCTTCTTTCTAGCTGGTTGGGTTCAGAGCTGATCCTCTGCTCTGACTCGGCCATCTACTAAAGCCCGAGAGCTATTTACTGGCTCGAGGCCTCCCCATATCCCACAATGCTTGGCGCTAGATACCCAGATCTCGTTTGGCAGAGCTAACACCATAGAAAAATTTCAAGGACACCTGTCTAAACTACAAGGTATACCTACAGTACTAAAACAGAAGAGGAAGTAACCCAGATAAGACTCAGCCAGAGGAAGAAGGCCTCAAAAAGGGACTCTTCTCGGTCTGTCCAGGCTAGAGGGATGGAGGGTGGGATGCAAAAAAGAAGGCGAGAAGAAGACAACTAACATGGAACGTTATGGTAGGTACATAACTTCTTAATGTTAAGTTGTCTATCTCGCCTTCATTCTTGCTGGTTGGGACAGCGTCCCTAGCACCTTAGTCCTGGGTGGCTCATCGGAACAGACTCTTGAGTACAGTGGAACCACAATCAGCTCTACTCCGAGAGGCCATATCCAACTTATAATGTGAAATGAAAGTATGAGGAGTGGCCCATGTGGCTGCAGCACAAATAGATTCCATTGGTAATCTTGCTTGAAAAGCTACCAAAGTAGCTAACACTCTGGTGGAATGACCTTTAGGTTTAGTAGGGAGTTCTTTATGTCTCAGCTGATAAATCAAAGTAATAAAAGAGGACAACCACCTGGATAAGGTTACTTTAGAAACTGGCAGGCCCTGTTTGCCCTCAGCATAGGACAGGAAGAGTTGATCAGATTTTCTTGTTTGTTTAGTCCTATCCAAATAAAAAGGTAATTGCCTATGAACGTCCAATTGGTGTAACTTTTGTTCAGCTTTGTTCGAATAGTTAGGAAAAAAGACAGGTAGATCAATAGCCTGATTCAGGTTTGTTTCGGAAGGTATCTTGGGCAGAAACGAAGGATTAGTCCTGAGTGAAACTCTATCCTTATGAAACACAAGGTAAGGAGGACAAATACAGAGGGCTTGAAGTTCCGAGACTCACCTAGCTGAGGTGATGGCTATTAAAAAGAGAGTCTTCCAGGACAGCAATTTTAAGGAACAGGACGCCGCAGGTTCAAAAGGGGGGAGAATCAAGGAAGCTAATATCAAGTTTAAGTTCCACGGAGGCGGGGGATCTCTGACCGGGGGCCTAAGCAAAATAGTTCCTTTAAGAAAGGCCTTGCAAAGTTTGTGGGACATGATGCTGGTTTCTGACAGGCCAGCATGGAAATTTGTGATAGCAGCTAATTGGACCCTAATGGTGGCAGATGAGGAACCAGCTTGAAAGAGTTCTGCTAAAAAAAATCTAGAACGTGATGGACAGGGGCTGTAAAGGGATCTATATTCCTAGCCTCTGCCCAGAAAGAGAAATGTTTCCACTTACTAGCATAAGTCTTCCTGGTGGTAGATTTGTGCGAAGAAAGGATGATTTCACACACCGGCTGGGAAATATGTGGAAGCCTGGCTAAGGTTGGAAGTGGAGCAACCAAGCTGTGAGGTTGAGAGACTGAAGGGATTGGTGCAGCCCGCCCGACTGATGGACCAAGAGGTCTGGCACTGGGTCCAGATTCCAAGGCTGCTCCAGGAGGTGACGATGCAGGAATGGGAACCAAATTTGTTGAGGCCAGTAAGGGGCAATGAGGATAATCCTGGATCCCAATGCGGTCGCCTTCTGAATTAGTTTGGGAATTAGGGGAAAAGGTGGGAATGCATACAGAAGACCCCGGGGCCAACCGTGAACTAGAGAGTCCCTGGGGGAGTGGCCGGGGAGGGGAAAGAGAGTGAAGAAATCGTTGCACTTGCTGTTGAGAGGAGTTGCGAAAAGGTCGCAGCAAGGCTGACCCCATCTGCGGAAAATTTTGTCCGCTACTGACTGATTGAGAGATCACTCATGAGGCATGAGAATAGCTCTGCTTAGCCTGTCTGCTATGACGTTGAACTTCCTGGGGATATGCATTGCTATCAGAAACCGTTGAGAGGAGATTGCCCAGAGTCTGAGTGCTTCTTGACATAAGGGATATGACTTGGTTCTGCCCTGCTTGTTGATGTACCACACTACAGACATACTATCTGTTTGAATTGCAATAGTCCCGGTGGGTAGAGAGCCCTGAAGAGCTTGCAACGCTAAAAACACCATTCTCATCTCCAAGACGTTTATGTGCAGGTGGTACTCTAGAGGTTGCCAAGTGCCCTGGACAGTCCTGCCCTGAAAGTGCCCCCCCCCCCCACCTGATCAGGGAGGCATCCATGGTCACCGTGGCAACAGGAGAAGGAAGAACAAACGGTCTACCCTGGAGTAGTAGAGGGGAGACCATCCACCAAGCCAGGTGGTCTTTGCATGATTGAGTGATTATTATCTTGTGAGACATCAGAAGTTCTTGAAAGGACCATTGGGTAAAAAGCATCCACTGAAGAATCTGCATGTGAAAACGAGCCAGGGGAACTAGTATGATTGCTGCTGCCATGAGACCCAACGTTTTTAGTACAAATCTGGCCTGAATCCACTTGCACTGTAGTAAGACCTGCACATGTCGGCAAATGTCTGACACTCTGTCTAGAGGAAGTTTTGCGGACAGATCTTTTGTATTTAATCTTGCACCTATAAAGGTTATAGACTGACAAGGCGACAATGCAGACTTTTCGAAATTTATTGAGATACCTAGCACGGAACAAGTTTGGATGGTATAATCCCTGGCTCGCAGTAGCTGATGCCTGGTGGAAGCAGTAAGGAGCCAGTCGTCTAGATATGGAAACACCTGGAATCCTCGCTGTCTCAGGTGAGCCGTAACCACTGCCATGCACTTGGTGAACACCCTGGGGGCTGTGGTGAGACCAAAGGGCAGGGATCTGAATTGATAGTGACTGGCTCCCAGCTGGAAGCTGGAAGCAGAGAAACCTTCTGGAGCGCCTGTCCATTTTGATATGGTAGTACACATCCTGAAGGTCTATGGAGCACATCCAGTTGTCCTGACCCAAAAAGGGTAGAATGGACTGAAGCATGACCATCCGGAACTTCGTTCTTTGAACAGATTTGTTTAACCTGCTGAGATCCAAAATGGGTCTCCAGTCCCCTGTCTTTTTTGGTACCAAAAAGAACTTGGAGTAAATTCCAGATCCTTGCTGGTCTGCTGGGACTGACTGGATGGCCCTTTTTTCTAGCAGTTTTGAAATTTCTAGCACTGCTTGTTCACTTAGACCAGGTGGGACATCTGGAAGGGACTTGGTTGTTTGTAGAGGGGTGTGGACAAAGGGGATTTTGTAACCCTCGGATATGATGGACTGTACCCATTTGTCTTGTGTGAGGAGATGCTAGTCTTCTGGGTACAGTGACAATCTTCCCCCGACTGCCTCCGAAGGTGGACAGTCGGGCAGTCCCTCAGGGGTGCTGAAAGGGTTTGTCAGAGAAAGATTCTCTGTTACCCTGATTTTTCGGACCCCCCTCTGCCCCTCGGGCAGTGTCTATTATTATTCCCTCTCCTGCCCCTAGAGGGAAACTCACCACTTGTGTCAGCCACATTTTCCCACTCTTCTGACCTTTAGGGTATGCTCTAGAGGGAGTAGAAAAACGGACTCCCACGGCAGAGAGAGTCTTGCCTTCCTGCTCACACCTGGTAAGGGTATCCTTCACCTGTGGTCCAAACAGAGCCGAACCATCAAAGGGAGTATTGGTGAAGGACACCTTAAAGGGGTCAGCAAAGTTACATAACTGCATCCAGGCATGTCTTCTCAAAGCCACGCCTGTACCTGCAGCCCTACTCGCCCCATCGGCTGCATAAGAAATGAGCATCATGGAGGATTTGACGATAGAGTTAAGGGTCACCAGCTGGGAGTTAATCTTATCCTGAGCCCTCGCAGCTGATGGATCCTGAAGGGTATCACCCAGTTCCTTGAGAAGATCCCTTTGAAGGCAGGTGAAGTGGCACAGATATAATTCAGCGACCGCATGGAAAAGGTCGCTGAGGAAAATATCCGCTTCCCGTACCTGTCCATTGTCCTAGACTCTTTATTAGGTGGCTGGACAGGCACCGAAAGGTCAGCCAACTCCTTCTTCGTGGCTGCTGCCACCACCATGTCATCAACGGGGACACCTTTTGTCAAAAATTGTTTGTTGGGTGGAGCTGTAATGAACTTAGTGAGCCTGCGGGGAGTTGGTTCCACTGTGTCCGGGGCTGACCACGTCTTTTGAGCCACTACTTCCATGAGCGGGTCGAAGGGTGGAGACACCCAGGAGGTGGAAGGGCGAGAATCAAATGAGTCCAGGTATACTGACTCGTCCTCGGAAGGGTTAAGGGCAGTCCAGTTCCCCCTCTGCTTAAGGATCTCTAGGATGTCTGAAAAGGAGACATCTTCAGAGGGCGATCTTGGGAACCCTTCTGAATCCTCCAAGTCGGTATCAGACGTGACTGACTGGGGGGAGTCGACATGTTTCCTCTTACATTTTCTCTTCTGAGGGAGCTCCTCTGAATGATCAGGGGAGGTCTCGGAAGAGGAAGATACGCCCAATGGGGCGACCTGGAGCATCTGTTCTCCACGCTTGGGGTCAGGAGGGTGGATAGAGACCGATGCAGGCACCATGGGGGGAGGAGCCGAAGGGGCCGATCGAGAAGCCGACTCAGGAGTAAGCACGCTCCTCATGATCTCGAAGGCACCTCTATCAGGCAGAGCAGAGGGTCCCCGCTCCGAAGAGAGGTGAACCCCTCCCGGCACCAAGAGGGATGGCTCCGAGGCCGATGTCGGGGCCGAGCTCACCTGTGCCGAAGCCCCGAGAGGGAGAATGGGGTTGGACAAGGGTCCGATGCCACTTGCCCCCTCAGAGCCGACGAGGGAGTCCCGGCGCCCAGATCCCTCCAAGGAAGGAACCAATGAAGAGATCGGAGCCGAAGTAGGAGCCAAAAGGTGTGGTATCGGCTCCGACGTTTCCCAGATTCGAGCCCCAATCAACTCCGGCTCTGAACACAAAGGGGGAGTCGGAGGAGGAACTGCTGAAGACACCGGGACAGCCACAGTCTGTTGAGAAGGGCTGGTTAACATTTTTGCCAGGGCCTGCGATTTAAGGAGTCTACTGACCACCCTCTCCAAGTCATGATCAGATAACCTGGAGGACCGAGAGGAGTGGGACCTATGGCTTCGTTCAGACTGAAGCAACGGTGATCTCGGAGCCGAACAAACCGATTCTAGGGAAGGGGACCTAGAACGTTTTCGACCCAACAATGGTTCCGACACTAAAGTCGGAGCCGATTGAGGTCTAGAGATGTCGGCTCCAGCCGGAACCGAAGAGGAGGAGGCAGATGCTCCACCTGGTGACGGCTCCGAACTGGGAGCCAACGGCTCGGCGGGCTTTAAGGATTTCCCCGACTGAGGCTTCGCCGGGGATCCCTCTGGCTTAAGTAAGCCTCTCAAAATAAGCTTGTTCCTATGCTCCTGCAGGACTCTCGGGCTGAAGGCATGACAGACCGAGCAGGAGTCCTGCAAGTGTAGGGAACCCAAGCAATACACACAAGACGTGTGACCATCTGTCAGAGACATCTTCTGACAGCACGAGTCACACTTCTTGAAGCCTGAGACTTTAGTATCCTTGGACATACTGGTCAGGGATACTAAAAAGAGAAAAAGTAAACTAATGCTTAAAAAGGCACACAGAAACACTCACACACCCGCACTAGTTAAGCTAACAATAATAACTACAAAAAACTATCACACCACACTTAATAACATGAACAACTATCCTTAATCATATAAATATAAAAAGTACAAGGCTAAACACTGCTCCTATAGGTACAAAAAAGGGTGGGGTTAGCCACTAATAGAGAAGAAATGGGGGGGGGGGGGGAGAAACTCTCTAACAGAAAACGAGTTTCCTTAGTGGGATAAACTATGGGATACACAGTCTAACTATACTACAAGGGTAAAACTAACTATATCTAAGAAAAATACAAGGTAAATATTAGCTAATAATAGAAAAAAAAGGATTAATACGACCTGAGCCAGTAAAAGCACAACCTCGTAGCTGAAGCAGCAAACGAGATCTGGGTATCTAGCGCCAAGCATTGTGGGATATGGGGAGGCCTCGAGCCAGTAAATAGCTCTCAAGCTTTAGTAGACAGCCGAGTCGGAGCCGAGGATCAGCTCCGAACCCAACCAGCAAGAATGAAGGCGAGATAGACAACTTAACATCAATGCTTAAAATTCAGAAATTCTTCTAGCAGAGGTAATGGCCACTAGAAAGAGTCTTCCAGGTCAGAAATTTAAGATCACATTTTGCTGCCAGTTCAATTCCTGGCTGGCTCTATTTGCTTTGGTAAAGTTTCCTCGTAGAAGCTTTATGGGGAGATAAAAGTCTATGATGAACAGCAGAAGAGAGCATATGTTGTCTGGCTATTAATGGAAGTGTAGAAACCACTCTGCCTGTTGAGTGAGACAGGAGGTCTGGAATTAGATCCAGAATCCAAGGTGGATAAAGCAGATGGGACCAAAGAAAGGAGAACCAAATCTGTCAAGGCCAGTAAAGTGCAATGAAGATGATTTTGCTCTTCAACCTAGCAGCTTTCTGCAGAAATCTGGGGATCAAGGGAGTCAGGGGGTAAACACGGTGGAGATGGAGGGCCAATTATGGAGCAAAGTGTCCCTCAGTGATTCCCCAAGTGGGGGGATCAGGGCAAAGAAGCTGCTGCACATGTTGTTTAGAAAGACCACACCAACGTTGTCCCCACTGATAGAAAATCATTTCTGCCACTTTTTTCTTGAGGGCCCACTTGTGAGGTAGTAAAATGGACCTGCTCAACTTGTTCACTCTGAACTTCCCTGGAAAGTGCATTGCTATCAGAAATCAATTGGAAAAGATTGCCCATTGCCACATTCTGAGGGCTTTTCAGCACAAGGGGTAATACCTACTTCCCCTTGTTTATGTGCCAGACTACTGATATGTTGTCCATCTGAATCACAATTGAGAGAGTCTTGGAATGCTTGCAATGCTAAGAGAACTGCTCTAATTTCTAGGACATTGATGTATGTGTTGACCTCTTCCGGGGACCAAGTGCTTTGGACTGTTTTCCCCAGGACATACCCTCTCCACCCAATCTGGGGATGTGTCCATGTTTACTATAGCCTTGGGCTGAGGGAAAATGAAAGGATGGCCATGAAGAACTTGATCTGATAGAATTCACCACCAAATATACCGTTTGCATGCCTGAGTGATTTTTATTTGGACTGACGTGTTAATAACGAATCAACCACTCAGTTGCTAGCATCCATTAAAGAATCCTCATGTGGAAACTTGCTAGAGGAACTAAAATTATAGCCACTGACATTGATCCTATAGCTTATCTTCTTGACCTGGAATCTGACAGTCTGTACTCTTGCAATAGGAAGAGAAGCTGTTACCATTACTGTGTTGAAAACTGTTCCTATAAACTCCAGTATCTGAGAAGGGACTAATTAAGATTTGCTGCAATTTATAGTAATTCCCAGAATGGAGCAAGGTTGGAGTACCTGATCTCTTGCTCTTATGAGTAGATGCCTGGTCTGGGCAGTAATGAGCCAGCCATCTAGATACTGAAATATCCAGAATCCCTGCAGTCTCAAGTGAGCTGCTACGACTGCCATGCATTTGGTGAACACCCCGGGGGCTGTGGTGAGGCCAAAGGGTGGGGCACTGGACTTTTAATGACTGTCTCCCAGCTGGAAGCAAAAGTACCTTCTGGACTGTTCATTTTTATATGATAGTACACGTCTTGAAGGTCTATTGAGCCCACCTAGTCATCTTGCCCAAAAAAAGGGCAAAATGGACTGTTCCCTGATCATTCAAAACTGTGCGTGTCAAACTGATTTGTTCAAGATACTGAGATCCAACATTGGTCTCCAGTCCCCTGTTTTCTTTGACACTATATAGAATCTTGAGTAAGTTCTGGATTCTATCTGATTTGGTGGGACCTCTTGGATGACACTTTTCTAGCAGCTTTTGTATTTCTGGTGCTGTTGTTTTCCTCTAATTGGATGGAACATTGGGAAACTTGCAGGAGAATGGAGATAGAAGGGAAAAGGGAATTATATAACCTCTTGAAATAATCTTCTACACCCATGAATCATTTGTGAAGTCTAGCCAGGATCTGTGGTGCAGGAATAAATGACCCCCAATTGCCTCCAGAGGGGGACAATCAGGCCTCCTTTTAGGGCCACTGACAGGATTGGTCAGAGAAAGAATCTCTAGATCCTTGGTTTTGCAGACCACTTCTGCCTTGTGGGCAGCGTCTTCCATTTCAGTTCTCCCGTCTGACTCTGGGAGAATTATCTCCACATGGATCTTAGAAAAGACCCGGGAAGTTTTGGAACCACATTTTCCGTCCTGCTCGTTGATTCCTAGACAAGGTCCTTTGAGGGGTTGAATAACATACTTCCACAGCAGACAGAGAGTCTTTCCATCTTTTTCACACCTGGAGAGTGTATCCTTCACTTTGAGGCCAAATAATAAACTTCCTTCAAAGGGGGTATTGATGAAAGAGGAGTTGAAGGGCTCCACAAAGTCACACAAGCGCATCCAGGCATGCCTCCTAATGGAAATGCCTGAACCAACTGGCCTTGAGGAACCCTCAGCTGCATGAGAGGATACCCTCATGGAAGAGTTTGAAATGGACGGTAAGGTCACAACTGTGAGGCCACAGAAGCCTGAGTCCCAGCAGTGGTGGTCCCTGAAAGAGAATCTGACAGTTCTTTTATCAAATCTCTTTGTAATCTAGTGAAGTGTGCCAGGTAGTTCAAAGACCTAAGTTTGAAGGTCGCTGAAGCATAGATATACTTCCCAAATCTATCCAAAGCCCTAGACTCCCTATTAGGGCAATGGAGAGTGGAACTCCATTCTGCAAGTTCCTTCTTAGAGGCCGCAGCCACGACCATAGCATCCACAGGTAATCCCTTACTCCAAAACCCCCTTCTTGCAGGTGGTGCCAGAATATGATCCAGTCTCTTGGGGATAGGTTCAACCAAGTCAAGCTTTTTGCAACCCACTTAGAGATCACATTAATGAGCTCATCAACCAGCTGATTTACCCAAGAGGTAGATGGCCCAGACTCAAATGCCTCCAGGAATACCAATTCCTCCTGAAAAGGATTGTCGGAGGATCAACCACCCCTTTATTTAAAGATCTCTAGGATATCACCAAATGAGACATCTTCGGGTGGCGATCTTGAGGATCCCATTACTTTGTAGAAATCGGTATCTTCAGTGATAAGTTCCTGTGGGGAATTCAAGTGTCTTCTTTTGCACTTTTTTTTCATGAGGACTTATTTGGTGGGATGCTCCAGAGAACTATCAGAAGGGATGGTGATACCCTGCTGGGTAGCCTGGAGAACTTGGGCTGGCTATCCCTTTGAAGTTGAATGTTGAGACTCAAGGCACAGAGAGACTTGAGATCCTGAAGGGAGATGCGAGGGGAGGGGGACTGTTCATCCCACTGAAGCAGAGTAAACTCTCTCCACCACCTCAAAAGCAGAATGTCCCAGGTAGAAGGAAGCCGACAGAGTCCAGAAGCCACACTTCTGCTCCATCAGCTCCATCTGACCCAAACGCATTCCACCCGAGGTGTAGGTCGGACAACATCAGAGTCAACACCAACAACTCAGATCTGTCAGGGATGTTACAATGCCAAATGTCATCTGGTTCCAAACTCATCAGAGCCAGAGCACTCAGAGAAATCCCTGGAGCTCAGGATAAAAATATCCTCGGATCTGAACCAGACAGTCTCGGCAAACTCAAATCCAGGGGCTCCAAAATTAACAGTTGGATTGGAGAATGAGCCAACAGTGGAAAGGTAGAGACAACCAGGCTTCCTATCCTGAAAGGGTAGGAACCAGGAGAACACCCATCTGTATCTGCGCCAAAAGAAATCTTCTCATCATCCTATCCACATCAGCTTTGGTCAGACTCCTGGAAAAAATACAGGAGGTTAAGATGGATGTTTTGAATGCTGTCTTTCCATAAATGGGGATGGAACCCTAGACAGCGCTGGGTCAATGCTCAGTGAATAACAAGTCCTTAGGAGAGGCCTTGGATCCAGTGTAATCGAATCTGAAGAAGTCTTTGGAGATTCCAAAACCAGCTTTGAAACAGAAGTCTTTGGATCTGTCTTGTGCTTCTTTTTGGGAAGTTCCATCGATGACAGGGTAGAAGAGCCAGACGGTCCCAGAGGCTTTCTAGAAGTCTCCTTAGGTTTAGTTTGGGGGGGGGGTTGAGCCCCAGTAATTGCTTCAAAAAAAGCAGAAGATAACAAACCTTAAAATTAGTTTATTTTTGCAATTCGCTATGGCTTGCAGATTACAGTTTTTATATGTGGAGCAGTCTATGTTCCAGTGGTCTGGGCCCAGGCAATGCATACATAAACTATGTGAGTCTGAAAGGGAATAACCAAATTTTTGGCATTTTTTAAATCACAAAGGGCCTTTTTCTGACATCCTTAAAACATATAGAAAAAGATTTTTTTTTAAAATAAAAGGCAGGGAAAGAAAAAGTACCAACAATGGTACGCAAGATGGGTCCCTATTATTTATGCAAATGTTCAGAATTTTGAAAGTTGCATTATCGACAGCCTAATGTCGAAAAGGCCAAATCTCGAAGACACAGAACAGCGATTTTTTTCCTATGGAAAGAAATCACTGGGCCATCTTCGGGACTTTGCCGTTTCCTCCACTGTGGTGTGATTTCAGAGTTGGTATATTTAAGTAGGGGGTGTGGGGGGCACAGCTCCCCACATGGGGGGGTGAAGTCCCCACATTATTTTGTGTTTTTTTTTTTTTTTTTTTTTTGTTGCTTTTTTGTTTGCAGACCAGCAATTTTTTTCCCTAGGAAAAAAAAATTGCTGTTCTGTGTGTTCAGAATTTGGCCTTTTCAACATTAAGCTGTCGATAAAGGCATGTTCGAAATTCAGAATGTTCAGTTATATAATAGGGAAGCCGAAGACTACAGTAATTTGTGTAAAATGTTAAATAGAAAAAATAAAACAGAATATTGAAACTAGAATACCAACAATGGTATACATAAGTAATACACTAAGTGTAAGAAATATATAAAGATAGAAAAATACTATTATAAGACTATGAAAAATCACTTATCTTGAAAATAAACTCGAGAGCTCAGATGACCACATCTATTTCTTGAAAGCGGCAAACAACATCTGGGGTATTTTAAGGGTTGGTGCATTATGGGTAAGGGAGGAGCGAGAGAGCTTTTTGGTTATCACGAGCTATAGTACACATTCCAGTCAGATCAAAGGTTAGATCTCTGAACCCACCTGTTGAGGAATGAATGAAAACTGACAACAGATTAAATGTTATGTACTCACCATAAAGTACAGTTTTGTACCTACCATAAATGTAGATGTTCGAAGATCCACATTGCTGCAGTCCTTACATATGGGTAGTCCGCTGTCCTCGGTCGGCCCGAATACCAAAGTATAAGGCTGACGTCGGTCAAGGCGCTTAACACTGACATCAGGACGTCAGGGTACAAAAGCGCATGACCGACGTCATATCCTCAGTCTTTTCTTGCCCCAGATGTCAGAAGGCCCTAAAAAGAAAGGCCAAAACCAAAAGACAGCAAAAAACCAACCAACCACCCCTGCACTAATCCTATTTACAATATTTACAACCCAAACCACACAAAGTACAGTTTTGTACCTACCATAAATGTAGATGTTCGAAGATCCACATTGCTGCAGTCCTAACACTTGGGTAGTCCGCTGTCCCAGTCGGCCCGAATACCAAAGTATATGGCTGACGTCGGTCAAGGCGCATTAGTCTGACGTCAGGACGTCAGGGTACAAATGCGCATGACCGACGTCATATCCTCAGTCTTTTCTTGCCCCAGATGTCAGAAGACCCTAAAGAGATAAGGCCAAAACCAAAAAACACCAAACACTCCTGTACCAAATATATGTACAATATATACAAATTTACAAAAGTACAACCCCACCCACACAACCACCCCTAAACACAGAGGGGAAGGAGGGAGGGTAAATTGGACTGCAGCAATGTGGATCTTCGAACATCTACATTTATGGTAGGTACAAAACTGTACTATGTTCTTCATCCCACACTGCTGCAGTCCTAACACTTGGGTAGAATCCCAAAGCAGAGGTAAGGGAGGCTGGCAAATCATAAAGAAGCAGGAGCTGTCAACATGCCCTGCAAAATAGCCGTGGCAAAACCAGCCCTAGATTTAGAGTAGCGAGGAAGGTGGTAATGCTTAGAGAAAGTATGCACTGAACTCCAAGTAGCTGCCTCTAAAATATCCTTAGTTGCCACCCCCCTTAGAAATGCTGTTGAAGTGGCAGTAGCCCTAGTGGAATGAGGCCTAATCCCAGCTGGAATCTCCTTGCCATGATGGGAATAACAAAATGCAATGCAAAACCCAATCCACTTAGAAATAGTTTGTTTTGACACAGGCTTGCCCTGAGAACTCAAAGCAAAAGAAACAAACAACTGCTGAGACTGCCTAAAATCCTTAGTCCTGCTTAAATAATAACGCAACTGCCTGTGTACATCTAAAGTGTGCAAAATCTTTTCCCTTATTTGGGGGATCTGCATAAAAAGTAGGCAAATGAATAGTTTGGTTTAAAGCCACACTAGAGACCACCTTAGGCATAAAGGAAGGATTAGTACGTAATGATACCCTATCCTTATGGAAAATCAAAAAAGGCTCAACCGCCATAAGGGCCTGCAATTCAGAAACCCTTCTTGCAGAAGTAATGGCCAACAAAAAAGCAGTCTTCCATGACAAATATTTCAATTCAGCAGTAGCCGAGGCTCAAAAGGTTGTAGAGTAAGTTTCTCCAACACAAAATTGAGGTCCCAAGCAGGAGTAGGAGCTCTACGTGGGGGTCTTATATTCTTTGCCCCTCTAAGAAATTGCTTGAACAAAGGATGAGAAAATAATGGTGGGTCACAATCATAGTGAGCTGAAATTGCTGCAGCATAAATCTTAATGGAAGAGAAAGACAAACCTTTGTCCAATAACTCAGTAAGATATTGAAGAGCCACACTCAAATTAGGCTCAGTAACCTCCAAATCCTTTGCTGCACTCCAAAATAAAAATCTCTTCCATTTTTCTGCGTACACTTTCCTTGTACTAGGTCTTCTGGCTTCCATAATCACATTCAAAACTTGTTGAGGAAGTTGAGACCTGCTGTGGTTCAAAACAGAATATGCCAGGCTGTTAGATGAAGAGAGTGAAGCTTGACATTGAGTAGATGACCGTCCCTCTGAGACAATAGGTGCGGAATCAAAGGTAAAGGCCATGGAGGCTTCCTTACCAGACTCCTCAGTAATGGGTACCAGTGTTGCCGAGGCCAATCTGGAGCTATTAAAATCATCCTTGGCTTGTCTTGTCTGACCTTTAGGAGTACCTTTGGGAGGAGAGGCAGAGGTGGAAAGGCATACACATGAAGATTTTTCCAACTGAAAGAAAGAGCATCCACTTTCCAAGCTGTGTGATGAAACTTTTTCGTGCAAAACTTTGGCAGCTGGTGGTTTAGTGGAGAAGCGAACAGATCTATGTCTGGAGTTCCCCATGACACTGTCAATTTCCGAAATACATGAAGATCCAGTTTCCACTCGTGGGGATCCATGATTTGCCTGCTTAACACATCTGCTAAGGAGTTCTGTGCTCCCGGCAGAAACCTTGCCTGAAGATTTAGTTGCAAGCTGAGCGCAGTCTCCCACAAAATCATTGCTTGCCTGCATAGAGGATAAGAATGTGTTCCCCTTGTTTGTTGATGTACCACATGACAGTTGTGTTGTCTGTTAGAATCAACACCTGCCCTGGAAGAAGTAACTCCTTGAAAGCCATTAATGCAAACTGGACTGCTAACATCTCCTTCATGTTGATATGTAGATGCTGTAGCCTGGCAGGCCACTTGTCTTGTATCCACTTTCCATTCAGATGAGCTCCCCAAGCTATGTCTGAGGCATCTGTCGTTAGAATCTGACTCGCCTCTGGCCGGGTCACAGAGAGTCCCTTGTTTAGGTGACATTCCTGAGCCCACCACAAAAATTCCTTTTGAATGCAAGGTATTATTTGAATGACAGTGTCCAAATCCTGGCAGTGCTGTGTCCATACATTTTTGAGATACCATTGCAGCTTCCTCATATGCAGTTTGGCATTGGGAAGCACCAGAATACAAGATGCCATGAACCCTAAGGCTTGAAGGACTGTCCTTGCAGTCAGCCCGGACTGAAGAGATAGTTGATGGAAATAAAGGGAAAGATTCTTTTGTTTGTCCGGGGTTAAAAAGGCCATCTGGGTTGCTGTATTCAGTCTCACACCCAGAAAGCACATGTCTTGAGAGGGTACTAGACTGGACTTTATTTCGTTCACAGAATACCCCAGGCATCTTAGCACTGCTATCACATATTCCAAATGCTGCAAAAGGTCTTCCTTTTCTTGAGCCAGAATCAGGCAGTCGTCCAAGTAAGGATAGATTTGTATTCCTTTTAGCCTGAAGTAAGCTATCACTGGAGCCAAAACTTTTGTGAATACTCTGGGCGCAGTAGATAAGCCAAAGGGCAATGCAGAGAACTGATAATGGGAATTCCCAGCTCGAAAACGCAGATACTTCCTGCAACTTAGTCTGATAGGCACATGAAGGTAAGCCTCCTTGAGATCTAAAGTTACCATCCAGTGATCTTTTCCCAGCAGAGGTAAAAGCTGTTGTAACGTCAACATTTTGAACTTGGGAATGTCCAGATAAGTGTTGGGGATAGATAAATCCAAAATTGGTCTCCACGTGTTCCCCTTTTTTGGTACTAGGAACAGGCGAGAATAAAATCCTAGGCCCCTTTCTGGCACAGGAACCGCTGAATGGCCCCTATTTGGAGTAACAGAGAAATTTGCTTGTGAGCCTCTTTTCTTTGTAGAGGAGGAATGTCTGGCATGCCTTTGAAAGGAGGCAAGGTATGGAAATAAAACCTGTAACCGTGGTGAATGATATCCAATACCCATCTGTCTTGGGTAATTAAACTCCAATTTTCTTTGAAAAGTGCCAGCCTTCCTCCCAAAGGTGCTGCCAGACGAGAAGGCTCTGGCAGCTGAAAAGGCAGGTCATTGGGTCTGTTTACGAAAGGACTGACCCCTGCCCTCACCAGAAGACTGAGCAGGTGAACTCCTGTTCTAGGCCTAAAAGAACCTTGAGCTCTGCCCCTACCACGTCTAGACCTACCCCTAGACTGGGAATCATAAGAAGGATATGTCCACCCCTTAGTAGGCCAATTTCTACTAAACTTCGGAGGCTGAACCTGCAAAAAATCTTTAACAGTCTGCATAGACTTAGCCTTGTCCTCCATTTTCTTTAAAACTGCTTCCACAGGCGAACCAAACAACACATCAGATTGTAACGGAGCATCCAAAATCCTTGTCTTAACATGCTCAGCTAAATTCTGATCCCTCAGCCAGGCGTGCCTGCGAAGAACAGAACCAGTGGCAGCCACCCTCGAAGAGGCCTGTGCAGCATCAAAACCACATTGCAAAGAATGCTTACCCACCTGTTCAGACACATGAACTAAATCCTGCAACTCTTTACACTCAATACCTTCCGCCAGAGCATCCACCTTAGACTTCAATTGAGAAAGGAGATAATTTTGGTATTTTAACATGTGGAACTGGCAATTCAAAGCCCTCATGGCTAAAGTGGAAGAAGTATACACCTTCTTTCCCCATCTATCCAAAGCCCTTGCCTCTTTATCAGGAGGAACAGGATTTTTAACAACAGAAGCCTTAACACCTTTAGGCCCCTGAGAAACAGTTTCTGGGTCTGCCCTAGGACTCTTAAAAAGATACTTATGAGCTTCAGGCACCCTATAATACCTATCCGGTTTAACTGGGGCAGGAGGCAAAGAATCAGGGTTCAGGGAAGCCTCTGCAAAAACATCTTCCACCACATCCAGAACAGGGGGTATAGCTAAAGGCCTATGCTGGGGTAAAAACAAAAATTCCCTAAGCCTCTACCTGGAATCAGAGAAATCTTGACCTTCCCATTTAAAATGCTCCCTCATGGAATGAAGAGTCTCTGAAAAAGAAAAATCCTCAGGAGGAGAAGCCGAAGGAGTAGAATCATCTACATCAGAATCAGAATAAGGAGGATACTCCTGTAAGTCTTCAGCCGAAGACTCAGAAGCCTCCGAACACTGCTCAAAACTCTCAAGCTCAGGTTCCACTCTAGGCCTCTTATCAGGAGGGGGCATAGAACCTCTAATCATAGTAATCAAATCTTCTGCCATTTTAAGCATATGTTTCTTAGGCAGAGATCCTGAAGAGCTAGGAGAGACACCCACTGAAGTTAAACCTGGCCTGCCTCTCAAAGAAGCCTTGGAAACAGAAGGGGAGGGCCTAACCACCTTAGGAAGGGAGGGGAGAACAGCCACCTGAGAAGCCCCTTAAGCCTGGCCTACCTCCTGAGAGGACACATCTTGTAACAGTAAAGTCTCTCCCTGAGACCCCAAAGAAACTTCTGGCAGAACCTCCGGCTCCACCGAGCCGTCTAAAGAACCGACGTCCGGGACAGATGGTTCTTCCAACCTAGGCTTTACTGCTTTGTCCTTGCGCTTTTTAGACGAAGCGGGCGTCGGAGCATCCGACGGCATTTTATAATTACAACGCTTCCCAAAAACTAACCTGGCACAGTCTAATCTTCTCTTTATAGTGCGTTTGTTAAATCTAGCACAAGAGCAGCATCCAACAACGTCGTGCTCAGGCCCTAAGCAAGGTATACACAAGGTATGGTAATCCCTATGAGGTATCTGTTTCCCACAAGAAATACAGTTATTCACTTTTTCTGACATCCGGTTAAATACTGAGGCAAGAATAAACCAAAATATTCCCAACGGGTACTTAGCCAACTTTGATTCGGTCTGAAACTCCGACTTCAGAAAATTTCAGAACGCCAACCTGCACTCGCAATACTGCTTCTGCATCGGACCATGCGGCAAAAAAGACTGAGGATATGACGTCGGTCATGCGCATTTGTACCCTGACGTCCTGACGTCAGACTAATGCGCCTTGACCGACGTCAGCCATATACTTTGGTATTCGGGCCGACTGGGACAGCGGACTACCCAAGTGTTAGGACTGCAGCAATGTGGGATGAAGAACATCCGCCTCTAACTACAGAGGGGAAGGAGGGAGGGTAAACTGGACTGCAGCAATGTGGATCTTCGAACATCTACATTTATGGTAGGTACAAAACTGTACTATGTTCTTCATCTCACATTGCTGCAGTCCTTACATATGGGTAGAAACCCAAAGCAGAGGTAAGGGAGGATGGCAAAACTATAAAGCATTAGGAGCTGCCAAAATGCCCTGTAAATTTGCAGTGGCAAAACCAGCCCTAGATTTAGAGTAAAGTGGAAGGTGGTAATGTTTAGAGAAAGTATGCACTGAACTCCAAGTAGCTGCCTCCAAAATATCTTTAGTTGCCACCCCTAAAAAAGCTGTAGAAGTGGCAGTAGCCCTAGTGGAATGAGGCCTAATCCCAGCTGGAATCTCCTTACCATGATGGGAATAACAGAAAGCAATACAAAACCCAATCCACTTAGAAATAGTTTGTTTTGAAACAGGCTTGCCCTGAGAACCCAAAGCAAATGAAACCAATAACTGCTGAGACTGCCTGAACCCTTTAGTTCTGCTCAAATAATATCGCAACTGCCTGTGTATATCCAAAGTGTGCAAAATCTTTTCCCTTTATTTTGGGGGTTTGCATAAAAGTAGGCAAATGAATAGTTTGGTTTAAAGCCACACTAGAAACCACTTTAGGCATAAAGGAAGGATTAGTATGCAAAGATACCCTATCCTTATGGAAAATTAAGAAAGGCTCAACCGCCATAAGGGCCTGTAATTCAGAAACCCTTCTCGCAGAGGTAATGGCCAACAAAAAACCAGTCTTCCATGATAAATATTTCAACTCGGCAGTAGCTGCAGGCTCAAAAGGTTGTAGAGTGAGTTTCTCCAACACAAAATTGAGATCCCAAGCAGGAGTAGGAGCTCTACGTGGGGGTCTTATATTCTTTGCCCTCTAAGGAATTGCTTAAACAAAGGATGAGAAAACAATGGTGGGTCACAGTCATAGTGAGCAGAAATTGCTGCAGCATGAACCTTAATAGAGGAGAAGGACAAACCTTTGTCCAGTAACTCAGTAAGATATTGAAGAGCCACACTTAAATTAGGCTTAGAAACATCAAATTCCTTTGCTGCACTCCAAAATAAAAATCTCCTCCATTTATCTGCGTACACTTTCCTTGTACTAGGCCTTCTGGCCTCCAAAATAACATTCAAAACTTGCTGTGGAAGCTGAGACCCTCCAGGGTTTAAAACAGAATATGCCAGGCTGTTAGATGTAGAGAGTGAAGTTTGACATTGAGTAAATGACTGTTCTCCTGAGACAGCAGGTGTGGAATCGAAGGCAAAGGCCATGGAGGCTCCCGTACCAGACTTCTCAGTAATGGGTACCAGTGCTGTCGAGGCCAATCTGGAGCTATTAAAATCATCTTTGGCTTGTCCTGTCTGACCTTCAGGAGTACCTTTGGGAGGAGAGGCAGAGGTGGAAAGGCATACACATGAAGATTGCTCCAATTGAATGAGAGAGCATCCACTTTCCAAGCTGTGGGATGAAACCTTTTGTGCAAAACTTTGGCAGCTGGTAGTTTAGTGGAGAAGCGAACAGATCTATGTCTGGAGTTCCCCATAACACTGTCAATTTCTGAAACACATGAGGATCCAATTTCCACTCGTGGGGATCCATAATTTGTCTGCTCAACACATCTGCTAAGGAGTTCTGTGCTCCGGCAGAAACCTTGCCTGAAGATTTAGCTGTAAACTGAGAGCAGTCTCCCACAAAATCATTGCTTGTCTGCATAGAGGATAAGAATGCGTTCCCCGTTGCTTGTTGATGTACCACATGACAGTTGTGTTGTCTGTTAGAACCAACACCTGCCCTGGAAGAAGTAAATCCTTGAAAGCTATTAATGCAAATTGGACTGCTAACATCTCCTTCAAGTTGATATGTAGATGTTGAAGTCTGGCAGGCCACGTGTCTTGTACCCACTTTCCATTTAGATGAGCTCCCCAAGCTTTGTCTGAGGCATCTGTCGTTAGAATCTGACTCGCCTCTGGCCGGGTCACAGAGAGTCCCTTGTTTAGGTGACATTCCTGAGCCCACCACAAAAATTCCTTTTGAATGCAAGGTATTATCTGAATGACAGTGTCCATATCTTGGCAGTGCTGTGTCCATACATTTTTGAGATACCATTGTAGCTTCCTCATATGCAGTTTGGCATTGGGAAGCACCAGAATACAAGATGCCATGAACCCCAAGGCTTGAAGGACTGTCCTTGCAGTCAGCCTGGACTGATGAGACAATTGATGGAAGTAAAGAGAAAGATTCTTTTGTTTGTCCGGGGTCAAAAAGGCCATCTGGGATGCTGTATTCAGTCTCACACCCAGAAAGCACATGTCCTGAGAGGGTACTAGACTGGACTTTATTTCGTTCACAGAATACCCCAGGCATCTTAGCACTGCTATCACATACTGTAAATGATGAAGAAGTTAGTCTTTTCCTTGGGCCAGAATCAGGCAATCGTCCAAATAAGGATAGATCTGTATTCCTCTTAGCCTGAAGAAAGCTATCACTGGAGCCAGAACCTTCGTGAACACTCTGGGCGCAGTAGATAAGCCAAAGGGCAATGCAGAGAACTGATAATGAGAAGTCCCAGCCCGAAAACGCAGATACTTTCTGCAACTGAGCCTGATAGGAACATGAAGGTAAGCCTCCTTGAGATCCAGAGTCACCATCCAGTGATCTTTGCCCAGCAGAGGTAAAAGCTGTTGTAACGTCAACATTTTGAACTTGGGAATGTCCAGATATGTGTTGAGGATAGATAAATCCAAGATTGGTCTCCACGTGTTCCCTTTCTTTGGTACTAGGAACAGGCGAGAATAAAATCCTAGGCCCACTTCTGGCAGAGGGACCGGTTGTATGGCCCCTATTTGAAGTAGCAGAGAAATTTGTTTTTGAGCCTCTAGTCTTTGCTGAGGAGGAACGTCCGGCATGCCTTTGAAAGGAGGCAAGGTATGGAAATAAAACTTGTAACCTCGGTGTATGATATCCAATACCCATTTGTCTTGGGTAATCAAATTCCAATTTTCCTTGAAGAGTGCCAACCTTCCTCCCAAAGGAGCTGCCAGGCAGGAAGGATCTGGCAGCTGAAAAGGTAGGTCGTTGGGCCTGTTTACGAAAGGACTGGCCCCTGCCCTCACCCGAAGATTGTGCAGGTGAACTCCCTGTTCTAGGTCTGAAAGAACTTTGAGCTCTGCCCCTACCACGTCTAGATCTACCCCTAGACTGAGAATCATAAGAAGGATACGTCCACCCCTTAGCAGGCCAATTCCTACTAAACTTTGGAGGCTGTACTTGCAAAAAATCTTTAACAGCCTGCATGGACTTAGCCTTGTCTTCCATTTTCTTCAAGACTGACTCCACAGGTGAACCAAACAACACATCAGACTGTAAAGGAGCATCCAAAATCCTTGTCTTAACATGGTCAGATAAATTCTGATCCCTCAGCCATGCGTGCCTGCGAAGAACTGAACCAGTGGCAGCCACCCTAGACGAGGCCTGTACAGCATCAAAACCACATTGTAAAGAATGCTTACCCACCTGCTCTGAAACATGCACCAAATCTTGTAACTCTTTACACTCAATGCCTTCCGCCAGAGCATCCACCTTAGACTTCAATTGAGAAAGAAGATAGTTTTGATATTTCAACATATGAAACTGGCAATTCAAAGCCCTCATAGCTAGGGTAGAAGATGTATAGACTTTCTTTCCCCATCTATCCAAAGCTCTGGCCTCTTTATCTGGAGGAACCGGATTTTTTACAACAGAGGCCTTGACACCCTTAGGTCCCTGACTAACAGTTTCTGGGTCCGCCCTAGGACTCTTATAAAGATACTTATGAGCCTCAGGCACCCTGTAATACCTATCCAGTTTAACAGGAGCAGGAGGCAGAGAATCAGGATTAAGTGAAGCCTCTGCAAACACATCTTCCACAACATCCAGAACAGGAGGTATAGCCAAGGGCCTATGCTGGGGCAAAAGCAAAAATTCCCTAAGCCTTTTCCTGGAATCAGAGAAGTCCTGACCTTCCCACTTAAAATGTTCCCTCATGGAATGAAGGGTCTCTGAAAAAGAAAAATCCTCTGGAGGAGAAGCAGAAGGAGTCGAATCATCTGCATCAGAATCAGAATAAGGAGAGTACTCCTGCAAGTCTTCAGCCGAAGACTCAGAAACATCTGAAGCCTGCTCAAAACTCACCAACTCTGGCTCCACCCTAGGCCTCTTATCAGGAGGGGGCAAAGAACCTCTAATCAGAGTAATCAAATCTTCTGCCATTTTAAGCATGTGCTTCTTGGGCACAGACCCTGCTGCACTAGGAGTGACACCAACAGAAGCTAAACCTGGCCTGCCTCTGGGAGAAGCCTTGGAAACAGAAGGAGAGGGCCTAACCACCCTAGGAAGGGAGGGGAGTACAGAAACTTGGGAAGCCCCTTCAGCCTGACCTGCCTCCTGGGAGGCCACATCCTGCAATATCAAAGTCTCCCCCTGGGACTCCAGAGAAGCCTCCGTCGGAACCACCGGTTCCACTGATGCCTCTAAAGAACCGACGTCCGGAACGGACGACTCTTCTTGCCTGGGTTTAACTGCTTTGTCTTTGCGCTTCTTCGAAGAAGCGGCCGGAGAATCCGACGGCATATTATAATTGCACCGCTTCCCGAAGACCAGCCTAGCACAATCTAACCTTCGCTTAATAGTGTGCTTATTGAACCTAGCACAAAAGCGACACCCAACAACGTCGTGCTCAGGCCCCAAACAAGGAATACACAAAGAATGATAATCCCTATGCGGTATCTGTTTCCCACAAGAAATACAGTTATTCACTTTTTCTGACATCCGGTAAAACACTGAGGCAAGAAAAAAACAAAATATTCCCCAACGGGGTACTTAGCCAACTTTGATTCGGTCTGAAACTCCGAACTCGAAAAATTTCGGAACGCCGAACGGCACTTGCAACACTGCTTCTGCATCGGACCATGCGGCAAAAAAGACTGAGGATATGACGTCGGTCATGCGCTTTTGTACCGTGACGTCCTGATGTCAGTGTTAAGCGCCTTGACCGACGTCAGCCTTATACTTTGGTATTCGGGCCGACCGAGGACAGCGGACTACCCATATGTAAGGACTGCAGCAATGTGAGATGAAGAACATCTATGCACCTGTGTTGTCCATTTTCATTCTTCTTCAACTGATGGGTATTGGATCTGGCCCGGCCTCATTTACTTAGACTCTTGGATCCAAATCTTGAGCTCCTCCCTTTACCAATAATGCCCAAGCACTCTGAAATACCTCAGATCAAGTTTGCTGCCCAAATGCAGAAAGACAAACAATGGGCCAATACAGAAGAAAAGCCAATAGGAAAAGATAGGAGCTCAAATGTGAAACAGTGGTTTCATATTCACTGTCAGGTCACTCCCAGAGGAAAAGGGAAGGAGAACAAAGCAGTGGAAGTTGAGAAAGAATGAAAATGGACAATGCAGATGCATACTACTGGTGAATACATCTTCTTTTGTCCTCACTGGTTCCTGGAAAAGGACCTCTGAGGTGGAGAGAAGCAGACTCCGATGGCAGACAGTGTCTTCCCGTCCTTCTTGCTCATTCATTCCCCAAATGGTGGGACAGAGTCCCCAGCTACGTGAATCTGAGCGGCCTTCATGGAAGGATATTCTGGAGTACTGCAGAACCAAAAGCAGCCCTTTTTCTGGAGATCAAATCCAATTTGTAATGAGCAATGAAGGTATGAGCATTGGACCACTTGGCAGCAGCAATACAAATGTCATCAATGGAAGTTCTGGAGCAAAAGACAGAAGTAGCTCAGTTTACCAGAGCTCCTCAGAGTGTGGCGTCCTTAGCCAGAGTTCTGAAGTGCATCTAAGAAAATCCAAGGCATCCACTGAAATCTTCAACAAGTAAATAGACTTTAAGCCTGTTTTTTTCCACTTGTGTACTGTATTTTACTGAACTGTTGCTTCATTTTTTACTGTTTTGTACTGCTGTGACTGGTTTATTCTACACTTTGTATATTTACTTGTTCTGTCTTAAATAGCACAGGGTAGATTCAGACTTGCTAAATCTAGATTGTTTGGCATCATTTGAACACTAAAACCAGCCATCTTACATTAAGAGTGCCCCCCCCCCCTCGCACCCTTGTGGAAGAAGTGTATGGCTCAGGACTCATCTGAGTTGGATATTGCTGGAATAAAGGCTCTCTGAGTGGCTTTTCTATTGGTAGATTGTGTTAGAACTGCTTAATTTCATTTGTATTTAAGCACATTTGTGATTAGCTGTGTACAGCGCAATGCGGCTTAGCAGTGACTTATACAGATGCAAATACTTAGTATCACATTTTTTCCCTGAATACCACTCAGTGAAGCCCTTTCAGGCTTCTCTACTGCCCTTCAGGGAACTCACAGTTGTACACTGCAGGCAGTTTAGCTAAGCTGTGATGGTAGGAGGTATTGCCAGCTCTGCCAAGGAGAAGTAGGGCAGTGGATGTATGACTTGTGCAAGCACAGCTAACCGGAATTTTGTAAATAATTAAATGTCATTTGTATATCAAGCTGATTTGTACAGATGCTGGTGCTAAAAATGTATTTTTGAGCCCTGCTTGTGTTAACTGTATTAAAATGTATCAATAGTGCATCCTGCTGAAATGAAGAGAAATGTACATGCATTATGGTATCTGATTTAAATGCATATGTTTTAATAGAGGGCATTGGCACAGCAAAGGTTAACCAGCTGGCTTATTTTAAGAAAAATAAGGAAAATGTAAATGTGCTGTTAAATCAGTGAAAGGAACCCCACAATGCTGAGCAGGACCAGAGATGGTAGGTCTGGGAGCAGCCATTGGGGAAGTATTGTAAATGTTTCTGGGTCCTAGGCATTGCCATAAAAGCTCTAAATGTGCATTGTAGCTGTCTGCTAAAGTCCTGTCTCAAACTTCAGAAGGAGATATTGTGGGAACCTAGAGTCAGGTGACCAGACGAGGTCATTCTGCAAGTCATCTCGGATATTATATTTTACCGGGAGCAAACTCAGAGCACACAGTATTCTGTTTAGGTGCCTGACTAGAAAGACTGCTCACTTATTTCGTGTTGCCTTGCTCAATGAAGTTATTAGGGAACAGTAAATTCTCTTAGATTCAGTCAGGAATATAGTGAAGCTTAGTTTAGAGATTGACAGACTGATACAAATGCAGAAAAACAATGTTGTTTTCAATATTTTCTGTGATTTGAACTTTGTGGTTTACTGTGGATATATATTTAGTATTTTATTGTTGTTTTATTATTTATTATTAAATATATTTAAACTTTTTATTGTGGCTGGTTCTTGTAGAGAGTATCTAACATTTGAGAGTACTTATATTTATTTGGTGACACTCTGTGGGCCACTCCAAAAGGCCTAGCTGTCTTGGTGAACTACAAACATTTATATTAGTAATATTACACAGTATAGTTGGACACCCTTTGTTAAGGGCCTTAGAGGAGCTGATTGTGGAGTGTCTGGTGGCAGTGAATCTACCTTATAGTCTAGGCAGAAAGAGGCATAGCTAGTAAACCTGTGCCATCCTTTCTCAGGTGTGTGTGTGTGTGTGTGTGTGTGTGTGTGTGTGTGTGTGAGTGTGTGTGTGTGTGTGAAAACTAAATCTTAAAGGGGCAGGGACACGAAGCACTGGGTTTACAGAGAGGGTGCTGGAGGACTTGGCTTGGATACCCGGCTGAGGACCTAACCCTACAGCTATACGAGTGGGGAGTCTTATTGGGGGACCTGGAGGGAGACAGATATACGTATAGGCATAGAGACCCCAGGCTGAGTGTGTTCCCTGTGTGCACTTAAGGGAAGTTGTACTTGATGCAGAGACGTCTGAATTTGGAAATACTGAGTGCATCCATTTGCATTCCAAGTGCACATCCCTCCCTAGAGTCACTGGTTAGGATTCAGGCTCCTTGATTACTGGCTCAGTGTGGGGACAACTCATATTGATGTTCATCATATACTGGCAGCAGTGGTGGGCGTCACAGCCCCACTTTCTTCGCTAATCCTATATAGTTTTTAGTCCCCTTGCTAATCCCAGAGTAATAGCTGATCTTTTTCCCCTTCACAAACAAGGAATTACCTGCTGCTATGAACAATCAGTTTCAAACATTTGTCCAGCTAGCCTGATTCACTTGAGCATCCTGAGGCAATGTACCAATCACCTCATGTATACTGACAACCACTTGCTCCTAAAGCAAACAAATGCAGCATGCGAGAGATGTCACTCTAACATGGAACTTGAATCAGTTCTCTCAAATAACAATACAAAAAGACATAAAAAAGGCTGTCAGCTCACACACCTCTCCTCTTACACAAGATACAGTCAAGACACAAACTCACATAAGCAGAGGTACTCACCAAGAGCCTACAAAAGTCTAGAGACCTCCCAAGCACACACAACCTTCACATATTTATACATAAACAGAATCCACAGTTCACATAACAACACATATAACAGTGTCTCAGCAATCAAGCCCCTAAGGCAAAACACTTCAAAACCATATTTCCTAGTCATAGGCAACATAGTAGTGAGAGAGACAGATGCCCGTTTCCGCAGCCTGGACAAGGAGAAGGTCACAGTCAGCTGCCAGTTGGGTGTCCAGATCCATCAAGTCACACACGCACTCAAGTCACTCAGCAGCAATTACCATTATGACTCTGTCATAGTACATGATGGAGTGAATGACTTGAGATGTACCTCTCTGGACTATTTGAAGAGAGACATGATAGAGCTCTCAGATTATGTGAGCCAGGCAGGTATGTCCCTAGCCCTAGCATTCTACCTTCACCTAGGATGATGTCACAGTACCCAATAAATAACTAATTTCAACAACTGGCTTAGCTTCTAGTGCAACTTCAAGGGGATCTAGTATCTGTCAGCCTGGGAAGACATGGTTGACAGACCTTGATGCTTTGCCAGAGATGGCTTTAACCTGTCTCCTCAAGGTTTTAAGATACTGGCAAACATGCTTGCCTCTTCCATAGAGCATTTTTAGGCTATGTCAAAAATACAAAACCTCCAATGTACAAAGATACTCTAGAGACAAACTCAATGTCATGCTGCTTAATGCTAGGTGCCTAAACAGTAAGCTGCACTCCCTGGAAGCACTCCTCACCTTGGAAGAGGCTGACATCTGTACAGTTACCAAGACTTGGTTCAAGACCACAGAGCGTACCCCGGCCATGCAGGGCTATAATGCCTTCCACACATTCAGACCCCAAAACGAGTGTGAAAGAACCAAAGGTGGTTGCATATCCATTTTCATTAAATCCAAATACAACTCACAACTGGTGAAACAGTACGACTCTCTTGAGCTACTTCAGGTCCAAATAACTATAGGCAAAACACCCTACCACATCACAGCTAGCTACAAGTCCCCCACCATGATCCAGGAGAAACACATCACCTCGCCGGTCTTGCTTGAAATGCTCAGTATACAGCCAAACACCTTGGTCATGGGAGACTTCAACTACCCATCCATCGATTGGGCAACTTAGACGAGCACAAACACGACTACACTAAGGTTCCTGGACTTTGTTAACTCAAATGTAGTGGAACAGTTAGTCTGCACCCAAACATGGGGCTCAAATATGTTAGCCCTAGTACTTAACCACATGAGAAGCTACCGCACTAACCCCAATGTGCTATCCTCCTTAATTAAGTCAGACCATACAGCTGTCTCATTTGAAGCAAAGATCAGACCTTACACCCCCACAGGAGCAAAAAAAAATTCTCCAAAGCAAGCTATCGCCTCCCAAGCGATGGCATAAAGGATTTCAAAGCCCCTGCTAACACAGGCAATGATGACTCCTATGCAAAAAAGTACACAAGTGCCCTATATAGCCACTTAAGCAAATATATTGACTCAGCACTACCTGACCAGACTAAAACCGGGTCCTCTCACAAAAACAAGCCACCCTGGTGGACTGCAAGTATAAATAAATGATATAACAAGAGAAAGAAACTGATATCCAAGAACAAGAAGCATGTACTCAGCAAAGGAAGATTACCCTACACAGCCTAAACAAGCAAATCAGAAACCTTGTAAAGTCCAGACTTGACTAGAATCCCTAGGTGAAGACAATCATAAAGCATTCTTTAGCTATATCCAAAACATCAAAGGGAATACCCAGTTGTGTGCTAAACTTATAGTTGATGGCACCACTCACACAGAACCAAAAGAAATTGCCAACCTGCTGGCTGACAGATTTGGTGACAATTTCAACCCCCTGTCCCCACCAACCATACCCACAGAATTCCTAATACCTGTCCTGTACTGTTTATCTCCAAAGAACAGGTCATTTAAGCACTCTCCAGTGCCAAAAATATGGTCTCTGGGACCAGATAATATCCCAGGCTGCATAATAAACAATCTAAAACAAGACCTAGCGGAATCACTTAGCTGTCTCTTTAACCACAGCCTGAGCACTGGTTTTATGCAGGAGGAGTGGAGAACAGCAAACAGTAACCCCCTTGCACAAAGGGAGTCCGTCAACCAACCCTGGGAACTTTAGACCCATTAGTCTGACCAGCCTTATTTGCAAGGCCATGGAAGGAATCATGGACCTTATCAACCAGGACATAGGCAACCTTCAAGCTCTTGACCCAACCCAGTTTGGTTTCATCAATGGTAGATCTTGATTATTAAATCTAGTGAACTTCTTTGAGAGGGTCACCAAAGCCCTGCATGAGGGTAAAGCAGTACACGCCACCTGTCTTGATTTAGTCAAGGTGTTTGACACAATTCCCCACTCAGGGATCATTGAGAAACTCTCCCAGCTTGGTATTAACACATTCATCACTAGATGGGTAGCAAACTGGTTCATCGATAGCATGCACACTGTTAAAGTTGGGGAATCCACCTCCACCAGTAGACCAGTTACTAGTGATGTACCACATGGATCTGTACTAGGCCCTCTACTGTTTGGAATTTATTTTTCTGAAGTCCAGTCAAACGTTGGTGTCCTGTGGCTTTCTGAGTTTGCAGACAACTGTAAACTAGGTGCAATCATAGAGTTCCCCAGTGATATCAACAAACTACAGAAGGGACTAACACAAACTATGGGTGTCAGGGCCACGGACTGAAACTAATTGCAAAAACAAGATGTCTCATTATCCCCTTTGGCAGAGAAGTAGCCCCTGCTAGTTATGATATAGACAACACCCCTCTAAGCTCAAACACAGTCATGCAAAACTTGAGAATGCAGGTCGATAGTAATCTAAAGTTCGATCACCATGTGTCCACAGTAGTGAGAAAAGCCTTCTACACTGCCCATCTCATAAATATGGGCATTGCATCCAAGACCAGGGAGATCATTACTCCGCTGTATTTGGCCCTTATCAGACTACTCATTGAGTACAATGCTCTCTTCTGTATGTACCTCACCAGACATCTGCAGCAGCAGCTAGAGAGGCCACAGAGGTTTCTAACCAAGAGAGTTCTGGGCTTCAAAAATATGAGCTACATAAAAAGACTGAAAACCATATTACTGTACTCTGTATCATACAGGCTGCTGAGTCTCGACCTGTGCCTGGCCTACAGAGCAGTCTCTGACTATGCCCTAATAGAAATGCTGCACATCCACAAATCAAATGGGACAAGAGTCACTCGCTCCAGGAATCTCAGCCTAGCCTGTGACATTAATAGAACTTACGCAAGAAACAGATATGTCTCCCAGAAACTGCTGCTCCTCTGGAATAAGCTCCCACTTCATGTGAAGCAGAGCTCCTCAATGACCCTATTTAAGTGCAACCTTGACAACTGGATGGGAACATGCAAATTCACCCTGGGGGGTGGCACCTATGGCCCTTATGGACAGGGCACTCAGTGCTGATCATAGTATCACTCTGCAAACAATGACCATCTAACTATGGTCAGCTAGGGTACCTGGGGTTTTTACATGGCTAGACTTGTAAAGGTCCTAGGGCCATTAGCCCAGAAACCTCCTATGAACCTCTGAACCTATCTAGTGGAGTGGGCTTTAGGAGGTCTGGGCAAGGAAAGACCTTGTTGACTGTAAATAAACGATATGAAATCTGTTAACCACTTTGCTAAAGTAACTTAAGAAACTGGTTTTCCCAATCTGTTGGAGCAAAGGAGATGAACAACTGATCTGTTTTTCTGAGGCTGTTTGGTTCTACGGAGATAAAAAAAGAGCTGACTATGTACATCGAAAGGATGAGGTTGGGAAAGAAAACAGGTAAATTGATGGCCTGGTTGATGTTTTCCTCCAAGGCAACTTTGGGCAGGAAAGGAGGATTAGTTGGCAAGGAAAACCAAATAAGCGAATTCTGAGGAAAGTGCATGGAGTTCAGACACTAGTCTTGCTGAGGTAATAGCCACTAGAAAGGCTGTTTTCCAAGAAAAAAACTTGAGGTCAGATTTGGCTGATGGCTCGAAGGGGCTCTGAGTTAAACTCTGCAGGAACAGCATTAGATCCCAGAGTGGAGTAGGGTCTTTAACTGGGGGCCTAAGCAAAAATGTGCCTTTAAGGAAAGCTTTGCATAATTTGGATGAAGCTAGAGGAAAGCACAGACTCCAGTAAGATAATTCGAGATGGCTACTAACTGAACTTTCATGGCAGAAAAACTGTCTCCTTTTTGAAAAATAGATGCTAAGAAATCCAGGACAATGGGAATAGGGGCAGTAAAGGTATCCAATTCCCTTTGATGGGCTCAACAGGAAAACTGTATCCATTTACTCTTGTAAATCTTCCTGGTGGAAACTTTCTGGAATGAAAGTAATATCTGATGGGGGAGGAAAGCTTGGGTTGTCTAACTACTAGAAGAATTGGAGAAATCATGCACTTAATTTGAGGTTTGCAATGTCTGGGTGCACTATCTCCTTGGGATGAGAGACCAGATCTGTACTGGGGGTCTAGTATCCAAGGTGGACATTGAAGATGAGACCAAAAAAAGGGGAATTAAACATGACGAGGCCAAAAAGAGGCAATGAGTTAAACCTGCTCTTCAATTGAATTGCTTTCTGTAGAAATTTGGGGATTAGATGTATGGGGGATAAGTGTAAAGGAGATAGGAGGGCCAAACATGGACTAGAGCATCTCTCTGCTTCGGTGGGGGAGGTGGGGGATCAGGGCAAAGAACATGCTGCACTTGTTGTTGTGGGGAGAGGCAAACAGATCACATTAAAGTTGACTCCATCCACAGAAAATCCTCTCTGCCACTAATTTATTAAGAGATCACTCATGAGGCATCAGAATGGACCTGCTGAGTTTGTCCACTAGCACGCTGGATTTCTCAGGAATGTGCATTGCTAGATGAAAGTGGTTGGAGGAGATTGTCCACTGGCACACACTCATTGCTTCTTAACAAATGGGATAGGATCAGGTTCCTCCCTGTTTGTTGATGTCCAAACCATGGACATGTCCATTTGGATAGCAATTATCCCTGAAGGGGAAGTCCTGCAAAGCTAGGAGGACCGCTGTCATCTCCAGAACACTGATGTGCACATTGGTCTGTTCTATGGACCATGTGCTCACTTGAAATCTTATAGACTGTACTCTGTTTGATGGAAGAAATGCTAGCTAACTGGTGGTGTCCAAGCAGGTGCCTGTAAATTCCAAGACTTGAACAAGTTGCAGATGAGACTTGGCATAGTTGATTGCGATGCCTAAAGACAGAGATAGTTGGAGAAGGTAGTCCCTGGCTTTTTTGAGGAGAAAAAGGAATGAAATAGCTTCTGAATATAATTTTTTGCAACCAAGTGTCATTTATGATTGGTGCCCTGGCTTCTGGGTGCAAAGACAAGCACCCACCCCCCAAGACTGCCTCCAGAGAAGTGCAGTCAGGCAATCCTTCAGGAATGTTGGAAGGGTTTATCTGAGAAGGTATCTCCAAACCCTTGGCTTTGCAAGCCTGATCTTCCATGAGAGCAGAGTCTTCCATTGAACCCCCCCCCCCCCGCCTCTGGGGGAAGTTTCTCCTTGTGAGCCCTGGAAAGAACCTTGTGACTTTCAGAACCACATCTTTTTACCTCTGTGCTGATTCCTGGAAAAGGATCTCTGTGGGGTAGAAAAATGTATTCTCATGGTAGACAAGGTTCTTCCCATCTTTCTCACCGTGGGAGAGTGCTTTTTTAACTGTACGGACAAACATGGAAGATCCATCAAAAAGAGCACTGATGAATGAAGACTTGAATGCCTCCACAAAATCACATAAGCTCATCCAAGCATGTCTCCGAACAGCTATACCTGAACCCACCACCCATGAGGTACCTTCAACTGCATGAGAGATCACCCTCATGGATGCATTAGAGATTGACTGAAGGGTGGCCAGTTGTGAAGATAGTTGTTTGTGCTCCTCCACAGAAAGAGATTTGGAGAATTCTTTAATCAAGTCTTTCTGCAACCTAGTGAAGTATGACAAATAATTCAGCAAATGAACAGCAAATGTTGCTGAGGTGTAAATGTACTTCCCCAGTCTGTCCAATGCACTGAACTCACTGTTTGGGGGATGGACAGAAGAGCTCTGTTCTGCCAACTCTTTTTTAGTGATCACTGCCATAACCATGGCATCTACAAGAACTCCCTTACTTCTATAAGGCCTATCTTTATGAGGGGTGAAAAATTTGTTGAGGTGATGAGGAATGGACTCTATGGTATCCAGTTTCTTCCATGCCTGGCGAGACACAAGATGTATAAAGTCATCAGCCCAGGGGAGGGGGTAAGCCAGGACCTGAAGGCTTCCAGGAACACTGACTCCTCTTGAGAAGGGGGATAGGAAGACCATCTACCCTTCTGAAAAAGGATTTCTAGAATGTCTCCAAAGGAGATGTCTTCTGGTGAAGACTTTGATGACCCCTCCCCTTCATCAAAGTCAGTGTCTTTGGTGAGGGATTCCTGAGGGGAATCTATATGCTTCCTTTTGCATGACTACTCCTTGGGGATCTTGACAGTGAGATGATCTGGAGAGATGTTGGTAGAGACTGCAAGTTTCTGAAGAGGAACTGCCTGGATGCTCGAGTGGGCCAGCTGTCCCTGTGGGATAGGCTGGTGAGGGTCTGAACTTGGATCTGATAGTGGTAGTAGAGTAGGATCTGAAAAAATAAAAACAGACTGGACTCTCAGAAGAAAGAAAGCCCCCTCCACAATCTCAAAGTCAGAAGGGCCAGGAGAAGCCATGGCTGGCAGCACTGGAGCTGAATCACCAGGCGCTGCCAAATTCCGAGTCTGCCCAGGGTCCTGCTGCAAGGGAGTTGTCGGATCCAAGCTGTCCAGCACTGAAGCTCTGAGGGCAAGGGACAACTATGATAATCTCAATCAAATACATCCCCTTGGATCTGGCACCAAAGCTTTGGCTCCAAGACTCATCCTGTTCTAGGAGGATCAGCGATGAATACATTAGGGACGCAGTCAGAGTGGAAGACCTAGCTGTCTTTCAATCTGACACACAGACTCTCGAGATTCTCAGATCCAAGGGCTCCAAAATCGTTGGATGGATCAGATAAGGAGAAATAAGTGAATTAGAAGTAGTTTGGAGGCTCATGGATCCAGTGGGAGATGGAGCTGATAACACCTCCATCTGAATCTGAGCCCTGAGAAAATTCCTCATCATCCTAGCCACATCTGCTTCAGATAAGCTCTGGGAGGACCTGATAGAGGATGAGGTGAATGGGGGACATGACATCCTACTTGGTGTTTCTTAGAGAAAAGGTGAACAGAGCTGTGGGGAAATGGAGTCCGAACACAAACAAAGGGATAGTGTTCTCAAATATTTTAATTGCTCCCACAGTCGGATTTGAAGGGGTCAGATCTGATCTTTTCTCAATTTTGGATGGCAATTCCGAAGCCGGATCTGGTTTCGGAGAACAGTTGGGAGACCATTTTCTGTGTTCCTTGGTCTCTGAAGAAGACTTTTGTTTCTTGGTGGGGGGTTAAGCCCCTGAAAGAGAAGTAGCAGAAGAGGGAAGTAATCCTTTCAAAACTAACTTGTAGCAGCAATCACTCAAGGCACTAGAGTTAAATCCAGCACAGATACAGCATGGATTTTCAAGGTGGACTGCTCCCAAACAGTACATGCAGTCCCAGTGATCACCAGAATTAGGTATCTTATGCCCACAGGAAATGCACTTTTTAAAACTCATAAGTTTTTCAGCAATGATAATGAGACTTTTTTTTGTTAGGGAAAAAACAAAGGAAAGGCATGCCAATAATGGTATCCAAGAAATACCCAATGACAGGGTAGGAAAGCAGAGAAAAGAGAGAAGAAGTACAAATAATGGTATCAACCAGTACCCTATAAATGTGAGACAACAGGATCCGTGTCTGAAGCGAAGCAGCAGCAAATGAGATCTGAGGTATTACAGGGTTCTGGGGCATTATGGGTAAAGGGATGAGCTCGAGAGTTGGATCTGAGAGTCTAAGTAAATGCGGCTGAGCCAGATCCAAATTCAGATCAGAGACCCATTAGCTGATGAACGAATGAAAATTATATTATCAGATCTGTAGAGAAAACATTCCTCATTCATTTCCAATTTGTCGGCACAAACTTCAACATATGAACCTAAAAATTTAAAATTCTAAAAATTAAAAGTTGCAGAAGTATACACTTTTCCCATAACTATCAATAATTTTCCCATTCTTATTAGAAAGAGTGGAATTGGAATTAAATTAAAGTTATGTACTCACCAGATCTCTGCGCCTGTGTTGTCTGTTATCATACTTCCTCAACTGATGGGTCCTGGATCTGAACTCAGATCCATCCTCGGCCACTTTTTTAGACTTTAGGCTCCATAGATCCAGCTCCTTCCCTTATCATAATCCCCTTCTTCTCCTCAGTTACTTCAGATTAAGTCTGCCCTCTCTTCAGCTAAACAATATATGTCAAACTATAATCAACCATTACCATCTCTTGAATGACAGGTAAATAAAACAACTGTAGCACAAAGACAGAGCAAGAGAAGACTGGCACTGGAGCTCATGTAGCATGACTGACAAGGAAAAGTCCCTCAAGACATATTAACAGTCTATGAAAGAGGAAGGGGTCTGGAGGATGAGAATTTGAGGAAGGACGAAAGCAGACAATGTAGATGCAGAGTTATGGTGAGTATATAACTTTAATATCTGAAGTTATCCTTTACATCCATTCCTCAACTGATGGAACAGAGTTCCCAACTAGAGTAACCCTGGGTGGTCCTCAAGGAAGAATATCCCAAAGTATAGTGGAGCCAAATGCTGCCCTACTCCTAGATAAAATGTCCAATTTCCAAAAATTTACAAAGGTGTGAATACTGGACTAGCTGCACAAATGTCATATATACAAGCTCTGGACCAAAAGGCAGATGATGTGGCCATAGATCTGGTGGAATGGGTTATAAAACAATGCAATCAGTGAGCCATCTAGCTAAGGTTACTTTTGATACTGCTTTTCCCAACTTGGCCTTGGAAAAGGAAAAAAACAGTTGTTCTGATTTTCTTAAATCTTTAGTTCTGTGAATATATAATCTAAGTTGTCTATGAACATCCAACAAGAGAAGCACGTAGTCTCCTTTATTGGAAAATTTTGGAAAGAAGACAGGTAGGTTGAGTGAGGCATTTGGTGAATACCCATGGGTCAGTAGAAAAGTAAAAGGGCAAAGCAGAGAACTGAAAATGCCAGGAAGCAACAGAGAAATGCAAAACCTTCATGAAAAGAGAATGGATCAGAATATGGAGATAAGCATCCTTGAGATCCAGATACACCATATAAGCCTGAGGAAGCAAAAGAGGGAACAAAATCTAGAGAGACAACATTTGAAAAGCTGGCACTTTCAGAAAAGTATTTAGATGAGAGACGTCTAGAATTGGTCTCCAAGTACCCTCTCTTCTGGGTACTAGAAAAATCCTGGAGTAAAACCCCCTCCCCATTTGGGACACAGGCATTTCTTGAATAGAACACCGAGTCAAAAGGTCCCAAATCACCTCTGGGAAAAAGAGTTGTTCCAGAAGGGGCTGAGGAATATGCAAAAAAGGAGGAAAGGATTTCCACACCATGAAATCTCCCTGGCATAGTCAGCACCTGGTTTATCTGGAAAGGAAGACTTATGAAGCCCTGAATTAGTAGTAGCCTTAGCAGGAGGAGCCCACTTGTCACCCTTTTGCCCTTAGCAGGAGGGCAAGAGTGCCTGTGAACAAAGGCTGTCTCATTGGGGTAGTTTATCTGAAATTTAGGAACAGGACAAAGACTTAAACAAATCAGCAGCAGCTTCACCATACAAGTGATTATCAAGTGGGGCATTCACCAACTTAGCCTTGATATCATCAGGCAAAGGTTAAAGTCAAAGATGAGAATACCTCCTCATCTCTGACTCAAGAGCAGCAGCCCTAGAAGAAGCATTTGCTGCATCATAACTACGCTGATGGAATGACAAGCTACCTGGGAGGAAGTCCCTAACAGGGAAAGAGCAGAAGTTTTATCCTCAAAGTCAGGAAGATAAGATATAACCTGACAAGCCTGGATAGGACAGCCAAAACGTACCTGGACATATGGGTCTGATAATTAACAGCCCTAAAAGCCAAGGTAGCCAGAGTGTAATCCTTCTTATTTAGTCTTTCCATGGTTCTGTTTTCTTTATCAGAGGGCAGTAATGTGGGTAAAGGAAGCAATTGAGGGAGCTTGTCAGAGGTTACAGACACCACTGAGGGGTCAGCAGCAGGACACTTACACACTCAGGCACCCAGAAAACCCTATCAGGTTTCTTGTGAGGAGGGCCTGAGAATCTGGAGCTTTAGAAGCCCTGCAAAATGCATCCAACAAAGCAGCCAAAACAATAGAAACAGCAGAAGGTTTAAGAGATTCCATCTGCCGCAACTCATAGTACTGCTTTTCAATCTCTGAGACCTGAGCACAATCCCATTTAAAAAAACTCCATCATCCTGGAGATTGTGTTCCCAAAAGAAATCTGTTCAAAGGGAGTATCAGGACTGGTGGATTCCTCTTCCTCTGACCCACAGTCCAAAGCAGAAGGAATGTGAGAAGAGTAAGCAAGGGATTCCTCATCAGAATCCATCTCCTCCTCAGAGGAATCCTGTTCCCTGGGTCTTTTATGGGGAGTACAGGACCAAGGGGAAGCTGGAACAGATAAACCTTGAGGAGGTTTCAGTGCCATTAAAGTACTAAACAAACCCTGAGTGCAAGTCTGCCACTCACTCTGTGGATCCTTAGGGGCAGGAGAAACATGTTTAGTTTTTTGTTTTTTCTTTAATGGGACATCTGCCTTATAAAACTTGGAAGGCTCTGACCCAGCATGGCATTAATTAGTAGTAGTAGGGACTTCTTCTCTGACTAAAATTTGAGGAACACCCCTAGGCCCCTTGGAAATGATCAACTGTGGTTCCCCCTGAATGTCCAAAATGGACATCTGCAAAGCCTTCTCAGACATGCTTAAATCTGGATCCCTGCTGGCCTCCAACCCAGTCAAGGTGGAGAAATCTGACAATAAAGCCTGGCAAACCTCCCAGCATTCATTCAACTTGGAAGAAAAGTCCAACAGAGGCTGAACAGTGGAGGATTCTGGCCTAGGCTTCTTCCTTGATGGCTGTCTCTCGGGGCAGGAAGTTACTTCCATTGTATCTTTAGTAAGAAGTTTAAGCCACTGATTCTCAAGATACAGCACCAAAGAAGAAAGTCTACTATGCAAAGTTTTAGGTATAAAAGCATGACAGATGGAACAGGACATATGGTCATGCGAGGTGCCAAAGCAAAACAGACACTGTTTGTCGCGGTCTTTATGGGGAATTTGTCTCCCACAGTGGCATTTATCCTTCTTGGGTGACATGAAACCCAAGAAGCAACAAAAAGACAAGCAAAAAAGGAACCCCAACGGGGCACTTATCTGCAACGGCTCAGTGAAACCAGCAATGGAATGTAGGCATTCAGACCAATGATCAAGAGATGGCATTTGAATTGGTGGCAAAGAAGTTCTGAGGATGGTACATCCGGACGTCACCTTTATGCCCTACACTACACGAGGAGCATGTGTGAGATATACGATGTACCTTAAAGCAGCCTAAGGATTTGGTATACTGTCCGGACATCAAGCTGAGCTAGGCAGGGGATCCCTAATGTTATGAATACTGCAACAACAAAATGGAAGGACATCATCAAATATTTTTGAGGTGCTCCCCACAACTGTATCTGTTCTTAGAAGACTCTCTCATTCAATTTCTACTTGTGAGGGTCAGTCTTGGTCCTGATCAGCTTATCTGCCACTACATTTTGCTCTAACTGAAAGTACAATTTCTCAAATCCTACTTGCCTGTTGCAGTAGTTGTTCATAGAGCATACTGCCTTACTGGCATATGGATAATAGTGGTCTGCTACCCTCCCTCTAGCAGCCTATTAGAGTTCAGAGATACTCCCATTGCCTGTCAGTGGGTGGAAGGGACCAATCACCCGGCAGGACTAGGACTGCATTCAAACCAAAAGACAGAATTCATTCAGTTTACTAAGGTACAGCAGGAAGAGCAGATGAAAACACAAGCTTTGGGAACACCTACTATTTCAAACTAAAAACAATACACACACAAAAAAATAAGGCTGCTGAACAAACTCAGTGACAACTTCAACATCCAACAAAGGGGGGATGTGGGAAGGTACTGCCAGTAAGGCAGTGTGTTCTACAAACATCCGCTATTACCGGCAAGTAGAACTTCCACAACTGTACTGTGTTTAATAAACACACTGCCATAATGGCATATGAGTAGATTCATAAAGATTGCCCAACTTGGCAGGAGGAAGGATAAGGGTCCCGGATCATCTGGAAAATGGTCCTCACAAAGCCTGCTTTGTATTTAGAAAAGGCATCCAGCTTATAGTGCTTCGTAAAGTTATGGACAGAGGACCAATTTACTGCCTCTAGAATACCTGTAGAGTCCACTCCTTTCCAATATCCACTGAAGAGGAAAAGGCTCTGGTGGAATGTGACTTTACCTTGTCTGGTTTAGCCTTGCCATGGTGGATACAACAAAACAACAAAACCAGAGTACAACCATTGTGCAATGGTTTGCTTAGAGACAGGGAGACCTTTCTTTGCCCCCTGAGAAGGAAATAGAAAGTCTTTCAACGTTAATAAAGGATTTAATTCCATCAAGGTAGTACCTGAGCTGCCTATACACATCTGAGTTATAAAGAAATATCTATCCTTTCTACTTAACCTCTGGAAAGAACACAGGGAGATTGAGAGACTGACAGAAAGTGAAGAGTGAAACCACTTTCAGCCTGAAAAAGGATAAGTGCATAACACAATCCTATCCCTGTGGAAAATCAGGTAAGATTGTCTCATCATGAGAACTTGCAGCTCAGAAACTCACCTTGCAGATGTCAGAACAATAAGCAAGACAGTTTTCCACATTAAGAAATTGAGATCAGCTTGACTGCTGGTTTGAAAGGTAGTTACATCAATATTTCAAGAACATAGTTTGGATCCCATTAAGGAGGAATTTGCTTGCTAGGAGGTCTCATATGCAAAACTCCTTTCATGAACATTTGCACCAAAAAAGAAAGAGAGAGGATTCATATGCAGGCAAACAGAGACGGCTGCTAAATGCATCTTAACTGATGCATACAATAAGCCAATCTGAAGTAGCTCACACGATGATAGAGGGATATTAACCTCAGTAGACCCTCTGTTTCTACTTAGGCACCAATTACAAAACCTCATCCATTTATAAACATAAGACTATTTAGTAGTATGTTTTCTGACTTCCGTTAACATCTGCTGCACATCCTTATGAAACAAGTGACTAAACATAGTCAAGACTTAATCATCCAGGCTGTTAGGTGAAGCTTCTCCAAACTGGGGTGCATCAGTCGCTCCTAAAACTGTGCGAGCAGATCCAGAATATGTGGAATTCAGTGCTAATTCTCCTTAATCAATGCCTTTAAGAGGGAGAACCAAACTTGGCTTGGCCAATACGGGGCTCACCACAATGATCTTTGGCATTGTTTTCTGAACCTTGTGAGTCAGTGGAAAGGGTAGAAATGCATTAAGGAACATTCCCGGCCAAATGAACAATAATGTGTCTGTCCTCTAAGCTTGGCTGCAAGGAAGTCTGGTACAGAATTTCTCTGTCTGTCTGTTTTGAAAAGAGGTAAACAGTTGTATATGAGGCATTCTTCAAATCTGGACTAGACCATGGACTGAGATGCCACTTTTGCAACTCTGCCCAGGATCTGCTTAGTCTGTCTGCCACAATGTCCGGCTCTGACAGGATGTATGACAACTGAAGAGTCACAGAATGCTGTAAAGCCAGCTCCCAGGCCATCACTGCCAACCAGCAGAGAAGGTATGACCTTATACCCTCTTATTTTTTAAGGTGCCTTATCAATGTGGTGCTGTTCATAACCACCAGAAGAGGGCCGAGAGTCCAAAGGTGGTGAAGAACTTTCTAGATTTGAAGGGAGAAAGGAAGTTCTGGATTGATACTCAACCGAGCTCTCCACCACTGAAACTCTCATCTGATGAAGGGCAGCACCAGCAACTGGGATTCCAGGGGATAAAGGGGCTGGGTCCAACAATTTCGGATAGATCACTGAATATTTCTCATGTAAAAATGGACCAGTGATATAATGAAAATCATGGATGCAATCAGTCCAAAAATTAAGAATTATTTGTCAAGACAGCATTCTTCTTGGAGAATTCCAATATTACTGTCTGGTAAGACAGGATCTTGTCTTCTGGAAGAAAGGCCATTCTCTTGGGGAAGTTGATTAAGGACCCCAGAAACACTAGTCTTTGTTCATAGGTTCATAGGTAGGTACTAGGCTATTGGCCCTAGGGCCTATATAAGCCTAGCCAAAAGGTACCCTGGCTTTCGCCACCCAAGAAAATTATTTTCCTGTGCCCCTATCAAGCAGAGTCACAGAAGTGATCCCAGGGGTGAATTTCCTATCTCCCATCCAATCATCAAGATTTTTCTTGAAGAGTGCTAATGAGAAGCTTTGTTTGCTATAGACAGGTAGTTTGTTCCAGAGTATGGGAAGTCTATGGGACAGGAATCTATCCCTCTAGCATGTTCTGTTTATTGTGGTGACAAGGTATAGGTCCCTAGAGCGTGTAGCTCTGTAGGGATTGGGATTTCTTTAAGTGGAGCATGTCCAACAGCTATGGGTTTGACATAGCTTTGTATGTTAGACAGAGATCGCCTCTGAGTAGGCAATATGCGACGGAGTAAAGCTGGAGTTTTTTGAGATGGTCTGCGTAGGGCATCTGTTTGAGGCCAGTAATCCTCTTTGTGAGGTATTTCTGTGGCCTTTCCAGTTGTTGTAGATGTCTTGTGAGGTACATACCAAAAGGGGCGTTGTACTCTATAATGGGTCTAATGAGTGATGAGTAGAGGGGAACAATGGCCTCTTTTTTCCTGGATGAAAAACCTTTTGTGATGAGGTGTGCCACATAGAAGGATTTCCTGACTACTGCGGCAATGTGATTATCAAAGGAGAAACTACTGTCCACCTGTGTCCAAGGTCTCTTATCACACTTTTGGTGTTAAGTAGACTAATGCCTATGTGGTAGTTCATGGATACAGAGTTTTAACCAAAAGGGATGACAATGCACTTTTTGGCATTGAGCTTGAGGCCATGGCTTTGACACCAGGCCTCTGTCTCAGTCAGGCCCTTTTGTAGAATGTCCACATCATTAGGAGTTTTGATTATGGCTCCTAGTTTGCAGTTATCTGCGAACTTTGTTAGCCTGTACTTCAGAGAAGTAGATACCAAACAGAAGAGGACTTAGGACTGAACCCTCGGTACTCTACTTGTCACTGGTCTGAAGTTGGCTTTAGAGTCTGCTACTTTCACAGTGTGGGTTCTGTCAGTGAGCCAGTTGGCAACCCATTTTGTGACATAGGGATTTATACCTAGTTTAGTGAGTTTATCTATAATTCCAGAGTGGGGGATGGTGTTGAAAGCATTGGCGAGATCTAGATAGGCTGTGTGAACCGCCTTACCCTCATCTACAGCTTTGGTGCCCACTTCAAAGAAGTCTATCATGTTTGGGAGACATGATCTGCCCTTTTACATATCCAAACTGGGTAGGGTCCAGAGTTTGGAGATTAACAATGTCATTGTTTATAAGTTTCATGACGATACGTTCCATAGCCTTGCAGACCAGGCTCATCAGGCTAATGGGGCGGTAGTTCCCGGGGTCTGTGGTGGCACACCCTCTGTGGAGTGGGATAACCGTTGCTGTGCACCATTCAGTGGGCACAAAGCCTGAGATGAGGCTATGACTGAACATGGTACTTAGGTGGGGTGCTAGTTTGTTCTGTAGTTTGTGTAGAACACAGCCAGGGATGTCGTTACGTCCCATGGATGCTGTGTTTTTGGCTTTGGAGAGTGTGTTTATTACCTGTGCAGCCATGATTACAGGAACTTTGCATTCTTCTGGTATAGAGATGGGCCCTTTAGGGGGTGAAAGAGGGGTAAAGTTAGCACCGAACCTATCTGCCAGGATGTTGGCAATATCAGTTGGTTCTGTATATTTAGTGCCATTGTGCTGGAACTCAGACCAGATCTGAGTGTTGCCATTGAGATTCTTGACATAGCTATAGAATACTTTGTGGTTGTCTTTAGAATCAGTGGTGATTTTGTTTTCGTAACTAGCTTTGGAGGATTTTATGAGGGATCTCAGCTTCTTAATGAGGCTGACCAGGGAGTTCCTCCAATCATGGGATTTTACTCTTTTTTGCAACAGTTTCTTTCTTCTGTTGTAGAGTTTGTTTATGGCAGGGGACCACCAGATTGGCTTTCTTTTTTTTAAAGATAGCATCTTGGTTCTGTTAGGGATTGCACGATCCATGCACTCGTGTAAGTGCTTATAAAGTGCATTTGTATAGGATTCAGCAGTCGTACCTCTATTGTCCATCAGCATGGGTGTTGTGAAATTTGCCACTTCTGTCTTAAGAAGTGTGAAGTTGGCTTTGGAGAAATGTTTTACGGTGGTTTCCCTAATGGGGGTTGGGGGTGGGATGTGGATGTCTATGGTGATTAGCTTGTGGTCAGATCTGACCATTGAGGAATTGACCTCTGGTGTGGAACACCAGTTGCCCATGTTGGTAATGACCAGGTCTAGGATATTGTTGTCCATGGTGGGGGTGTGGATAAGTTGATCCAAGGTGTTGGAATTTATTAATTCCAGAAAATGTTGAGCACAAGAGTTGGTACATGAGTAGTTTTCCCAGTTAATCGTGGGGTAGTTGAAATTGCCCATTATTAGGGTGTTAGGTTGGACCCTAATATTTTCCAGTGTATCAAAAAATGAGGAGTGGGAATCTGTAGCAAGCTACAATTTGGATTGCAGTCTTGCCCAGAGTTAGTTGCACTTGGATAATCTTGGATGCATTATGCCGAGCAATTAGCCTGGAGGTGTGGATATCCTTAATGAATATGGACACGCCTCCGCTTTTAGTGTTTCGGTCCAGTTTAGGTGGCCGAAAGGTGTGGTATGAATTATAGCCTGGTAATGTAGGGGTGCTCTCTGGAGCCTTGAACTAGGTGTCTGTCACTGCACAGATGTCGATGTTCTCCATTTTAAGGAGTGCCTTGAGTGTGTGCATTTTGAGGTTTAGACTTCTAGCATTGAATAGCATTACCTTCAGATTTTGCTTGCTTGTACCTGTTATGCTGGTGAATTTGTCATTTGAACCTTGCCTAAAAAGGCACTATAGGAGTGGCAAGAGCCTTAGCCAGTATCCGGAATCCCAAGGGTGACAGGTGCAGGCCATCTCTGGCAAAGCATCGTGGTTTGTCAATCATGTCATCCCAGGCAGACAGATACTGGATCCTCTTAGAATGAGGGTGTCAGACATGACTTCTGGAGGTTCAACTTGAATCCTAGTTGAGAAAGTAAGGTCGAGACCTTCTCTCGTGAATCGAAATACCTAGACACAGACTGCACAGATCAGCAAGTCACCCAAGTAAGGAAATAGTAGATAGAAACTAGAAACTGTCAAAGGTGCACCAGACAGAACAAAATGAAATAGGCGTAGATAAAACTTCCTGGTGAACCACCACAGCTAAAAACTTTGTTTATTTAAAAATAGAGACAAAGCATAAAAGACTTCCAACGAAAGAGAGCTCTAAATGATTAGCACTTTCAGCTATTCAGCCTTCTTCAGATCATATACTCCATAGCTCTCCAAATGAAATTAAATAGCAAGTCATATCCATATACTTACTCATTAACCAATCTAATTTCATAGCAACCAATCATGGTTTTTAGAAATGACAAGCCTCCTTTACTCAGCTTATAGTAAGATGCCTGTTCTTTAATATTGGTTTAAGTGGGAACATTGTATTAAGGCCTGGGGGGCGATCAGCCCTTAAGTTCACTATCCAACTCACTTCGCACATTTCAGTGTGGGTCTTTACATCTCCGTCCCTTGAGTCTGTGGCAATACATTCTAAAGCTTTAAACACAAAACTATGATTAGGATAAGATACAATGTGGTCAGCCAGCACATTCTTTAAATCTTTGTGCTTAATATCCCTCAAGAGTTGCATAACTCTGTCTTTTAAACATTGGTCCATTTTTCCAATATAGAACATGAAGCATTTCCGACAGGTTGCCAGGTAGACCAAATGCTGGGTATTGCAAGTTGCACTAGCTTTCAGTAGGTAATTAATTCCAGATACAGGATGCATAAAAAGATTGCTTTTGTCTATATAAGGACAGGCTTTACACTTCCCCACATTTGACTTTTCCTTTCTTCTGGTGTGTATTTTTCCGTTCAAAGCCATCTTTGCCACACAGCAGTCTTTTAATGTTGTTTCTGTTCTTGAAAACAAATCTTGGTTGTTCTCCTACAATATTTTTCACTTTTGCATCTTCTGTCAACACAGGCCAAAACCTTCTGACCACATCACAGATGTTTTGGCTACCGTACTGTAAGTGAGAATATATTTTAGATCTTGGGTCAAGGGCCTTTCTTTAGGGGCAGTGGCCTCAACTCTGGCAGTAGTTTTTCCATTAAAATAGGGACGACCTTTATTGGACCTTATATCCTGCTGTGTACATCTCATAGTAAGATCTCTATTACGGTAACCTCTATTTCTCAAATGTTTACAGAGTCTAGATATATGTTGCACTTGATTTTCCGTGATGTTTTTGAAAATGTGACCTGGGTACATACTATTTCTGTGCAAGTAATGGTTCTTCAATGTATCTTTCCTGTGCATTTTCATATGTAGTCCTAGCCTACTTTGACAGCCAAGAAATCAATCTCTTCCTCTGAACAAGCTATCTTAAATTCAAGGAAATCCGTGGTGTTTTTCAGATATTCTGCGAACATATCAAGTTCTCTTTCATCTCCTTTCCAAAGGACAAAGATATCATCCACAAAATTACCATAATACACCAAATGTCCAAACCAGGGGTTGATGGCATTCAAAATTTGATTCTTCTCACATTGTGCTAAGACTAGATTTGAATAACTATTTGTGCAAGGGGTACCCATAGCTACCCCCATACTTGCCAAAAATAGTTATTCCCATAAGCAAAAACATTATTTTCCAGAATTAATTTCCAGCAGAGAGCAAATTAGGTTGGATTCAAATCCTGCTTGTACAAAACAATCTCTAATTGCTTCCACCCATAGCCATTAGGTATAACTGTAAATGAGAAGTTATGTACCTACCATAACATTCCATGTTAGTTGTCTTCTTCTCGCCTTCTTTCTTGCTGGATGGGTTCAGAGCCGATCCTCGGCTCTGACTCGGCCAATACTAAAGCTCGAGAGCTATTTTTACCGGCTCGAGGCTCCCCTATATCCCACAATGCTAGGTGGTAAATACCCAGATCTCGTTTGATAGCTAAAAGTATAGCATTGCTGGTCTCCTAGAGACAGAGAAAAATGAAATCCACCTCTATAGAAACTACCTGTAGAACTATCAATCAGGGGCAATAGAGGTGGTTGACGCTGTGGAAGATAAAAGATCCCAAGGATCCTCTCGGTCTGTCCAGGCTAGGGGGATGGAGGGTGGGACACAAGAAAGAAGGCGAGAAGAAGACAACTAACATGGAACGTTATGGTAGGTACATAACTTCTCACTGATAAGTTGTCAATCTCGCCTTCATTCTTGCTGGATGGGACCGCGTCCCTAGCACCCTTATCCTGGGTGGCTCATCGGAACAGACTCTTGAGGACGGTGGAACCAAAGTTAGCCCGGTTTCTGGAGGCCATATCCAATTTATAATGTGAGATAAAGGTATGAGGAGAAGCCCATGTAGCTGCTTGACAGATGGAATCTATGGGCAGTCTGTCTTGAAAGGCTACTGACGTAGCTAATGCCCTGGTTGAATGAGCTCTAGGTCGTGATGGTAGCTTTTGGTGTCTGAGTTCATAAATGAAGGAAATTACAGAGGCCAGCCATCTCGAAAGGGACACTTTGGAAACTGGAAGGCCCATCTTCCCTTCCGCATAAGATAGGAATAGCTGGTTAGACTTCCTAAACTGTTTAGTCCTATCCAAATAATAACGAAGCTGGCGATGAACATCTAGGAAATGTAACTTTTGTTCTGTCTTGTTGGAATAATTAGGGAAGAAAACTGGAAGGTCGATTGTCTGATTCAGATTCGCCTCAGAAGAAACCTTGGGTAAAAAGGAAGGGTTGGTCCGAAGGGACACCCTGTCTTTGTGGAAAACTAAGTATGGAGGACGACTGCAAAGAGCATGAAGTTCAGATACCCATCTAGCTGATGTTATGGCTACTAGAAAAAGGGCTTTCCATGAAAGCAATTTCAGAGAGCAGTAAGTGGCCGGTTCGAAGGGGGGGAGAATCAAGGAGGCTAGAACCAAATTTAGGTCCCACCGAGGTGGGGGGTCTCTAATTGGGGGCTTGAGCAAAAAGATACCTTTTAGAAAGGCTTTGCAAAGTTTATGGGACATGATTCTGGAGTCTGAAAAGCCTACATGGAAATTAGACATAGCCGCCAATTGTACTCTAATAGTAGATGAAGAAGAACCTGAGTGAAAAAGTTCTGCCAGGAAGTCTAGTATAGACTGGATAGATGCAGTAAAAGGGTCTATGTTATTAGTTGCTGCCCAGAAGGAAAAATGTTTCCACTTGCTATTGTAAATCCTTCTTGTAGAATACTTGTGGGAGGCTATAAGGATGTTATGGACCGAATGGGAAATTAAAGGAAGCCTGGCTAGGGTAGGAAGCGGAGCAACCAAGCTGTGAGGTTGAGAGATAGGAGGGAGTGGTGCAGCTGACCCGACTGATGGGTCAAAAGATCTGGCACTAGACCCAGATGCCAAGGCTGCTCCAACAGAAACTGGTGAAGGAACGGAAACCATATCTGACGAGGCCAGTAAGGGGCAATGAGGATCATGTCAACTCTCAATGCGGTAGCTTTCTGAATTACTTGAGAGATCAGTGGAAAGGGGTGAAAGGCATACAGAAGTCCCCGGGGCCAATCGTGGACTAGAGCATCCCTGGCGGGTTGACCTGGTAGGGGAAAGAGGGTGAAGAAATCGTGACACTTGCTGTTTTGGGGAGTAGCAAAAAGATCGCAGCAACGTCGGCCCCATCTCTGAAAAATTTCTTCCAGCACTGACTGTTTGAGAGACCACTCGTGTGGCATGAGTATGGCCCTGCTCAACTTGTCCGCTATCACATTGGACTTCCCGGGGATGTGCGTTGCTATCAGAACCGCTGAGATGAGATCGCCCACTGCCAAAGTCTGAGTGCCTCTCAACATAAGGGATAAGACTTGGTTCCACCCTGTTTGTTGATGTACCATACTACAGACATCTTGTCTGTCTGAATTGCAATAGTCCCGGTGGGAAGAGAATGCTGAAGGGCTTGCAACGCTAAAAGTACTGCTCTCATCTCCAGGACATTTATGTGCAAATGGCTTTTGAAAGGTTGCCATGTGCCCTGGACCATCCTGCCCTGACAATGCCCCCCCCCCCCACCTGATCAGGGAGGCGTACGTTGTCACCGTGGCAACCGGGGTGGGGTGAAGGATCTGCCCTGAAGAACTTGAGGGGAGGTCATCCACCAAGATAGATGCTTCTTGCATGATTGGGTCAGCAGAATACTGTGAGACATTGGGAGCTGTTGGAAGGGCCACTGAGAAAACAGCATCCACTGGAGGATCCGCATGTGAAAGCGGGCTAGGGGAAGAAGTGTAATGGCAGCTGCCATGAGACCTAAAACCTTCAAGACAAACCTGGCTTTGATCCTGTCGCACTGAAGAAGAATGTGAACATGTTTGCGGATATCTGATACTCTTTGCTCTGTTAGCTTCGCGGAAAGATGAATTGTGTCTAAGGTGGCGCCTATAAAGGTAATAGACTGACAAGGCAACAAGGCAGATTTTTTGAAATTTATGGAAATGTCTAGAGCTTGACAAGTATGAATGGTGTAGTCTCTGGATATGAGAAGTTGACGCCTGGTGGTAGCGGTAAGGAGCCAGTCGTCTAAATATGGAAACACCTGGAATCCTTGTCATCTTAGATGAGCTGTGACCACTGCCATGCATTTGGTGAACACTCGGGGGGCTGTAGTGAGACCAAAGGGCAGGGCTCTGAACTGATAGTGACTGGCTCCCAGCCGGAAGCGGAGGAACCTTCTGGAGTGTCTGTGCATCTTGATATGATAGTACGCATCCTGAAGGTCTATTGAGCACATCCAATTGTCCTGACCCAAGAAGGGTAGAATGGACTGAAGCGTGACCATCCGGAATTTTGTTTTGTTTACAGACTTGTTTAGTCTGCTGAGATCCAATATCGGTCTCCAGTCCCCTGTCTTTTTTGGAACCAAAAAGAATTTGGAGTAGATTCCGGATCCTTGCTGGTCTGCCGGGACTGGCTGGATAGCTCTTTTTGACAGCAGCTTTGATATTTCTAGTGCTGCTTGTTCCCTTAGACCGGGTGGAACGTCTGGAAGGGGCCCTTTTGGTTGAGATGGGATGTGGACAAAGGGAATTTTGTAACCCTCGGATATAATCAACTGTACCCATTTATCTTGAGTGAGAGAAAGCCAGGCTTCTGGATACAGTGATAATCTTCCCCCGACTGCCTCCGAAGGTGGACAGTTGGGCAGCTCCACAGGGATGCTGAAAAGGTTTGTCAGAGAGAGTCTCTCTGCTACCTTGATTTTGCGGACCCCCCCCCCCTGCCCCTAGGGCAGCGTCTATTGCTGTTCCCCCCTCTGCCTCTAGAGGGGAACTGACTCCGTGCATCAGGCGAGACTCCCTGTGATTTGCGGAACCACATTTTCCCCCCTTCTGACCCTTGGGATACGGTCTAGAAGGGGTAGAAAACTGGACTCCCACGGCAGAGAGAGTCTTGCCATCCTGTTCGCACCTAGTCAACGTGTCCTTCACCTGAGGTCCAAACAACGCTGAACCATCAAAAGGGGAATTGGTGAAGGACACCTTGAAAGGGTCCGCAAAGTTACAAAGCCGCATCCATGCATGACGTCGCAAAGCTACACCTGTGCCAGCGGCCCTACTCGCCCCATCGGCCGCATAGGAAATAAGCCGCATGGAGGAGTTGACGACTGAATTCAGGGTTGCCAACTGGGAGTTCATTTTGTCTCGAAACCCCTCAGTTGTTGGATCCTGTAAAGCATCACCCATTTCCTTGAGCATATCTCTCTGAACATGGGTGAAGTGACACAAGTAGTTCAGCGAACGCATAGCAAAGGTCGCTGAGGAGAACATCCGCTTACCGTACCTATCCATAGTCCTAGATTCCATATTAGGAGGATGGATAGGTACCGAAGGATCGGCTAATTCCTTCTTAGTGGCTGCAGCCACCACCATAGCATCAACAGAGATGCCCTTGGATAAGAATTCTTTGTCCTTAGGAGCTGTAATAAACTTGGACGGCCTTCGTGGGGTAGGTTCCACCGTATCAGGGGCTGTCCACGCCTTCCTTGCCACCACTTCCATGAGGGGGTCAAAGGGAGGAGATACCCAGGAGGTGGAAGGGCGAGAGCCAAAAGCCTCAAGGTAGACCGACTCGTCCTCTGAAGGGTTAAGGGTGGACCAGTTCCCCCTCTGTCTAAGGATCTCAAGGATGTCTGAAAAGGAGACATCCTCAGAGGAGGACCGTGGGGACCCTTCCGACTCATCCAAGTCGGTATCCAAGGTGATAAGACTCGGGGGAGTCAATATGCTTCCTCTTGCATTGTTTCTTCCGAGGGGGTTCCCCTGAAGGATCAGGAGAAGCCTCGGAAGAGGAGGATATTCCCAGTGGGGAAACTTGAGATGTTGGCTCTCTACGGTCTGGGACGAGAGGGTGGGTAGAGACCATCGCAGGCACTGTAGAGGGAGGAGCTGAGGGAGCTGACCATTGAGCAGACACCGGGTCTAGCACGCTCCGCATGACCTCGAAGGTGCCCCGATCAGGCGGGGCCGAAGATCCCCGCTCCGAAGAGACGAGGACTCCTCCCGGCACCGAAAGGGATGGCTCCGAGGCCAATGTCGGGGCCAAGCTCACCAGCGCCGAAGCTCCGAGAGGGAGAATGGGCTCGGACAAGGGTCCGATGCCACTCGTCCCCTCAGAGCCGGCGAGGGAAGCCCGGCGCCCAGATCCCTCCAAGGAGGAGATCGGAGCCGACGACGGAGCCGAAAGTGGAAGTATCGGCTCCGACGCACCCACAGTCACGGCTCCCAGAAGCTCCGGCTCCGAACTCATGGGAATCGGAGGAGGAACTGAGGAAGGGATGGGTATAGCCACTGACCATTGAGTAGGGCTATGCAGTATTTGGGCCAGTGCCTGGGACTTGAGAAGTCTGCTCGCCACCCTCTCTAAGTCGTGGTCGGACAGTCTGGAGGACCGAGAGGAGTGGGACCTATGGCTCCTCTCTGATAAAAGTGGAGATCCTGGGGCCGAGTGGATAGAGCCAATGGATGGGGATCTCAACCTCTTCCTAGTAGATGGCTCCGACAAAACTATCGGAGCCGTCTGAGTCTCAGACCTCTCAGCTCCAGCCGGTGCCGAGGTAACAGTTTGAATCTTCGAAACATCGGCTCCAGACAGAGTCGATGTCGAAGCAGCCTTAGAGCCACCAGTGGAAGGCTCCGAAGCTGGAGCCGACGCCCTGGAAGGCTTAGAAGGTTTTCCTGACGCAGTCTGGGTCAGGGAGCCTTCAGGCTTTAATAAGCATCGAAGTATCAGTTTGTTTTTGCGTTCTTGCAGGACTCTTGGACTGAAAGTGTGGCAGACAGAACAAGAGTCCTGCAGGTGCAAAGGTCCCAGGCAATATACGCAAGTGTGACCGTCTGTCAGAGACATTTTCTGACAGCACGAGTCACACTTCTTGAAGCCTGAGACCTTGGAGTCTTTAGACATCCTAAAGTGGCTGTAAAACACAGACACACACACACAGACACACCTTTAAAGAAAGGGGAAAACTAAGCCAATCACTCACACAATAAAGTATGACTAAGGGAAAGAAGTGAGGAGGGCCCGAAGGCCTAAGGAAATTAACAGGGGATAAACGGGAAAAACAATTAGGGGAACCCGAATGAAACTAGGGATAGATAACTAAAAGACTATTTTGAGAAACTATCCTAAAGAAAAATAAGGGGATTTTAGAGTTTGACAACTATAAAAGGTCACTAACCTGCAGAGCCAGTAGAAACAAGCACCTCGCAGCTAAAGCGGCAAACGAGATCTGGGTATTTACCGCCTAGCATTGTGGGATATAGGGGAGCCTCGAGCCAGTAAAAATAGCTCTCGAGCTTTAGTATTGGCCGAGTCGGAGCCGAGGATTGGCTCCGAACCCATCCAGCAAGAATGAAGGCGAGATTAACAACTTAACTTCAGACTATTAACGTCCATGGTTATCAGGATCAAATCTGAAAAATTATCCATATCTTTGGTTTTCACAAACTTTCTAAACAGCTCCCTGTATCTTTTAAAACACTATCCACCAATGGCATGACCTTCTTCAGCTCATTTTCAACATAAATGGAGAGTGATTCAGTTATCCAGCCTCTTCCTGCCACACTCAGTCTTAGCAGGGGGTCATCTAAAGTCTTGTGTATTTTGGGGAAACCACTGATACTAGGGATGGTTGGATACTTGATTTCAAAAAAATCAAATAAATCCTTAGATAGTCGTCTCTCCATTAATAAATCCATAAGAGTATTCTGAAATCCTATCCAAGTCTTGCTTATTAACATTTTTATACATATCTACATCTGTCAGCATTTCTTGCATCTTATTTTTGTACCAGGTGGAGTCCATTATCACAATGGCCCCTCCCTTGTCAGCTGGTTTGATAACAATATCTTGATTGTTCTTAAGTTGGAATAATGCTTTTTTCTCATTAAATGTCATATTATGAAACTGTCCACTTATCTTCCCTTCTCCTCTAAACTTGCTTACTTCATTCTCACATAAGCTTAAAAAAAGGTCCACTGTAGGGTAGTTAACAGGCACAAAGGTGCTCGGTTTCTTATATACACTCTGTCGGTTATAGCTTTCATTCCCAAAAATCATTTTGAGTGTAATATTTCTCCCAAAAAGTTTCAGGTCAGTGGCAAATTCATTGAGATCTGAATGTAGTGATGGAATAAAAGAAAGACCTCTATTTAGAGCCTGTATTTGCTCTGGACTTAATGAAAACCTTGATAAATTAACAACCAGTTCACACTCATTAACATTTAAAAGGTAAGTTTCTTCCTTTTCCTTTCCTGACAGAATGTTCTTGGGTTCCTTTGGTTCTGTTGCTTTATAAAAACCGGTAACTGATGCATCAAGGGAGTATGTACTGCTCCTTCTTTAGGTTTAGTACCTATAGAGAGATTAACCATTGGTTTTTGGCTTATCACAATACTGCTAGAATTACTAGATGGCTGACTGCTATACAAAGTTGATGGGGCATCTACCATTTCCTTATATGTTCTAGTTTCCTCTGCATTAGTGTTTGAATTTTCTTTAAGAGAGTTCTTGCAGTACTTAGTTTACGTTTATCCAAAAAGTTCTTAGGCCCTTTTTGCATACTTTCCTCTCTAGGCCACTGAAATATATGGCCTTTTTTAAAATCTAGATGATCTCGTGCTAGTTTTTTTCTTTTTTTGTTCTTTTAGTTTAGTGCCATCTAGATTGAGATTAAACTGCAATGTTTCAATCCTCTGCAGGCAGTTTTCAGCCAAACTCATTTGCTCTAGAGCTGCTTGTTTACTTTAAATAAGCTCCGCTAACGTCCTTTCTTCAGGTTTAAAAAATTCAATGAGCAAGTACATATATCTGAAACTAGTTTCCAGATTTATGGTTTGCCATTGTGCTAATAATTCCAGATAATGGTTGCCATAACTTGGTAAACACTTAACATGCATCCCTCTGGATATAATTTGGTAATGCATACTGGTTTCCATATGGAAGCACTGCCACTGGACATAAATCTGGAAACTAGTTTGAGATCAGGATTTGAGGAAGACAAAGTCCTTTAATTAGAAAAGGTTGTTGAGGACACAGAAGTAGAGTCCACAGACAAGAGGGGCTTGAAGGCCAGGCATGGTAGAGTAAACCATGAATTTGTTAAATTAAAAGTTATGTACTCATCATAACTAGGCATCTGTGTTGTCCATTTTCATTCTTCCTCAAGACATGAGTTCAGATCCAGTCCTCGGATCCAACTCTCGAGCGCCTCCCTCTACCCATAATGCTTTAGTCCATCCCTAGTACCTCAGATCGAGTTTGTTGCCATAAGGCCCATATAACTAGACAGAGACAGAATTAGCTGACAGAAAAGGAAAGTCTCAAACCCAGTTCCAAAACACAGCCCAACAGGTTTCTCCAGAAGATTTAAGGATGTGGGATGGATGGGAGGGAAGATGAAGAAGAATGAAAACGTACAACACAAATGCCTAGTTAGGGTGAGTCCATAACTTTTAAATCTGATGTTGTCCTTTACATTCTTCCTCAACACATGGGACAGAGGCCACAGCTACATTTATCTTGGGTGGCCCTCACGGAAGGATGTTACGGAGTATCGCTGAATCAAAGTCGACTCTGTTTCTAGATATAATATCCAACCTGTAATGAGTAACAAAGAAATTAGCATTAGACTACGTGGCTGATGCACAATCATCATCAATAGATGTTCTTGACCAAAAGGCAGATGAAGCAGCCATGAATCTAACTGAATGAGCCTTAGGTGGTTTTTGTAGGGGAATGCCTTGTTTAGAATAGCTCCAAGAAATACAATCAGTAATCCATTTAGCTAAAGTGGCTTTAGAACATGGGAAACCCAGTCTTTTTGGTGAAAAGGAAACAAACAGTTGATCTAATTTTCTGATTTGTTTTTTCGTGTGAAGGTAAAAGCATAATTGTCTGTGGACATCAAGAAGATGAAGCATGTATTCTCCTTTATTCAAAAATGTGGGAAGAAGACTGGTAAATGAATGGATTGGTTAATGTTAGATTCAGAGGCTACCTTAGGTAAAAAAAGAAATGTTACCTTATGGACAAACCCTATCTTTATGGAAAATAACATAAGGGGTCTTTGAAGAAAGAGCCTGGAGTTTAGATATCCTCTTTGCAGAAGTAAAGACTATTAGGAAGACTGTTTTCCATGAAAGGAATTTTAAATCAATTTTAACTGAAGGTTCAAAAGGTTTCCGAGCTAGACCTTGTAGCACAACCATCTGATCCCAGGGAGGTGAAGGATTCCTTTTTGGTAGTCTGAGAATAAAAATGCCCTTTAGAAATGCTTTGCATAATCTGGACGAATCCAAGGAATAATTTCTGTCTCCTGTGTGAAAATTAGAGATAGCTGCTAACTGTAGCTTAATCATAGAGAAATTAGCTCCTTCTTTAAAAAGAATTGCCAAAAACTCAAGTACTACAAAAAAAGGAGCAGAAAAGGGATCAAGCTCATTTTCAAGGCCCAAATGGAGAATCTTTTCCATTTGCTCTTATAAACTTTCTTAGTTGAGTCTTTTTGGGAAGATAAAATGATGGTACATACAGAGGAAGAAAGCCTGAGCTGCCTAGCCATTACTGGAAGTGGAGAAAACTATGCAGTTAGTTTGAGGGCTCAGATATCGGGATGTTTGATTCCTGATGAGTGTGAAAGCAGAACCGGAGATGTCTCCTGTATCCAATGGAGAAGATGACACCTGAATGAAGATGAGACTATAGAAAGGGGAACTTGCTCTACAGCCAGCTGGAAAGCACTAGGAAGTCTTAAACTGATACAAGCACTCAACTCTCCTTGTTAATAAGGAGAAATTAATCGTAGGCACTAAACAGCCTATAACTGCAAAGTACCTTGCAAAGATATGGGAAAACAGCTCTTGTACTTTACAAAAAAATCACCTAAACAGGTATACCCAAGGGTCAGCTTCCAGTGATTTCTCCTGTCCACCTGGTGAATCTGGGCATACTGGGGCAATGCAGCAACTGCCTCATGTACACAAACAACCATCTCCTCCTACCACCCAACACTACAACCTATGATGCAATTACATAGCCAAACTGGAAGCAAAGCTCTCTCCAGCCAAGACTGTGCTAGACAGTCAAGAGGAGAAGGTTAACACCTGCACTACACCTCAAGCAACACATAGCCCTTCAAAACCAACACCATCAACACCCACACATAGCAACACTAAACCCACATATGCGGAAGCCTTTAACATTAACCTGCCCAAGCAACAAGGACCTCTGAAGCTGAAACACAAACAAACACCAGTCACAACCAAAGTGACACATAGCTCACATCACCAGCGTGCCACCCAACAACAGCCCCTAAAGCAAGACAACGTACCCAACACCTTAGTCATAAGTGACTCTATAGTCAGACACACTGATGTCCCACTCACCAGGCTAAACAAGAAGAAAATTACAGTCGGCTGCCTGTCGGGTGCCAGAATCCACCACATAATGCATGCACTCAAGTCACTCCACAACAAGTACAAATACGACTTTGTCATTGTCCATGCTGGAGTGAATGACTTGAGACGTACCTCCCTGGACTAAATGAAAAGAGACATGGAAGAGCTCTTGGATCATGTGGCCCAGGCAGGTATGACCCTAGCCCTGAGTAGCATCCTGCCTTCACCCAGAATGATACTACAGTATAAGGAAAAAATTATGGACTTCAACAATTGGCTAAGCTTCTGGTGTCATTCAAAGGGGATCCAGTATCTGTCTGCCTGGGACGACATGATCAATAAACCACGATGCTTTCTCAGAGATGGTCTGCACCTGTCGCCCCAGGATTCAGGTTACTGGCTAAAGCTCTTGCACCCCTATAGTGCCTTTTTAGGCAAGGTTCAAAGGACAAAACCACCACCGTAACAGATTCAAGCATGCAAAATCTGAAGGTAATGCTACTCAATGCTAGAAGTCTAAACCTCAAAATGCACTCTCTCGAGGCACTCCTTAAAATGGAGAACATCGATATCTGTGCAGTAACTGAGACCTGGTTCAAGGCTCCGGAGAGCAGCCCTGCAATATCAGGCTACAACTCTTACCACAATTTTCAGCCACCAAACCAAGACAGAAACACTAAAGGTGAGGAGTGTCCATATTCACCAAGGATATTCATACTTCCAGGCAAGTTGCCCAACACAATACATCTGAAATTCTCCAGGTACAACACTAGGTAAAACTGCAATCCAAATTGTAGCTTGCTACAGATCCCCCACCATGCCCCAGGATTCTCACTACACCTTTTTAAACATACTGGAAAATATTAAGATACAACCAAACACTCTAATACTGGGTAATTTCAACTACCCTGCCATTAACTGGAAAAATTACTCGGGTACCAACACCTTTTCCCAATGGTTCTTGGAATTCATAAATTCCAACGCCCTGGATCAGCTAATCCATTGTCCCACCAGGTGCTCTAATATCCTAGACCTGGTCATTACCAACATGGGAGATAGATGCTCCACACCAGTGGTCACCCCTTCATTGGTCAGGTCTGACCATAAGCTAATCACCCTTGACATCCACATCCCACCCCACCCCCCAGTATGGAAACCTCCGTAAAAAACTTCTCCAAAGCCAACTTCATGCTACTCACGTCAGAAGTGACAAACGTCATGACACCCATGCAGACGGGAAATGGAAGTTCAACTGATGAATCATACACTAAGGCACTGTACGAGCACATCCACATGCATGAATCGTGCCATCCCAAATAGAACCAAGATGCTCTCCTCAAAAAAAGGAAGTCAATCTGGTGGTTCCCTGGCATAAACAAACTATACAACAGAAGGAAGAAACTGTTCCAGAAGAGAGGAAAATCCCAGGATGCAAAAAACTCCCTTACCAGCCTCAGTAAGAAGCTGAGATCCCTCGTAAAATCCTCCAAAGCTTGTTACGAAAATAAAATTGCCAAAGATTCCAAAGACAACCACAAGGCATTCTATATTTATGTCAAGAATCTAAATGGCAATGCTCAGATCTGCTCCGAGCTACAACACAATGGCATTAAATATACTGATCCCAAGGATATAGCCAACATCCTGGCAAGATTGATTTAGTGCCGACTTCACCCCCCTCTCACCCCCTAAAGGGCCCATCTCAATACCAAAAGATTGCCAAATTCTGGTAATCACGGCCACACAGGTAGAAACCGCACACTCCATAGCTAAGAATACAGCATCCATAGGACCAGATGACATCCCAGGCTGTGTACTACATGAACTACAAAATGAACTGGCACCTCACCTAAGTGTCATGTTTAATCATAGCCTCACCTCAGACTTTGTGCACACTGAGTGGCGCATAGCTACAGTTATCCCACTCCACAAGGGGGCTCCACCTTGGATCCCAGGAAATACCATCCCATCAATCTGACGAGCCTGATCTGCAAGGGCATGGAACTTATAAACAAAGACAATGGCAACCTTCAAACACTGGACCCCACCCAGTTTGGGTTCGTGAAGGGCCAATTTTGTCTCCTGAACCTGACTGGCTTCTTCTAATCAGTCTCCAGAGCTGTGGACGAGGGTAAGGCGGTCCATACAGCCTATCTGGACCTCGCCAAGGCCTTTGACACCATCCCCCACTCTGGAATCATATATAAACTTACTAAGCTGGGCATAAATCCCTACATCACTCGATGGGTTGCCAAATGACTTACTGACAGAACCCAGACTGTAAAAGTAGCCAACTCCAAACCCAGCTCCAGACAAGTGGAGTACCCCAGGGTTCAGTCCTGGGACCACTCTTGTTTGGCATTTACTTCTCTGAAGTGGCCAACACTAAGGGAGTCTGGCTAATAAAGTTTGCAGATGACTGCAAACTGGGAGCCATTACTGAATCCCCAAATGATGTGGATATTCTACAAAAGGGCCTTGCAGAAACAGATGCTTGGTGCCAGAGCCACGGGCTCAAGCTTAATGCCAAAAAATGTATAGTTATCCCATTTGGGAAAAAACATATACCCATGAATTACCACACAGGTGGCAGTACACTAAACACCGAAAGTGTGATAAGAGACTTGGGAACACAGTGGACAGCGGTCTCACTTTCGATAACCACATCGCCACAACAGTCAGGAAATCCGGGAAATCCTTCTATGTGGCACACCTCATCACTAAGGACTTTTCATCCAGCAAAAAAGGAGGTCATTGTCCCACTGTACTCATCCATAATTAGACCCATTATAGAGTACAACACCCCATTTGATATGTACCTCACAAGACATCTGCAACAGCTGGAAAGGGTGCAGAAATACCTCACTAAAAGAATCACAGGCCTAAAGCAGATGCCCTATGCTGACCATCTAAAAAAACTCCAGCTATACTCCGTGGCATATCGTCTACTCAGAGGTGATCTATGCTTAACATACAAGACCATGTCAAACTCTGAGCTGTTGGACATGCTCCACTTAAACAAATCCCAATCCCTCAGAGCCACACGCTCAAGGGATCTAAACCTTGGCATCACAATGAACAAAACATGCTGGAGGGATAGGTTCTTGACCCAGAGACTCCCCATACTCTGCAATAGACTGCCCATACATGTTAAGCAGAGTGCCTCTTGGCCCTTTTCAAAAGGAACCTTGACGATTGGATGGGAGATAGGAAATTCACCCTGGGGATCATGTCATTCGCCCTGCTATACAAGGGTCCAGGGAAGTAAATATTGTGGGAAGAAATATACAGGGAAGTGTTATAACTAGGCTTGTATAGGCCCTAGGGCTGATAGCCTAGTACTAACTTATGAACCTATACCTTTTGAGCCAGAAGGGGGCAATAAGAATGACTGAGCTCTTCAGCCAGCTTGTTTTCTGTAGAAATGTGGGAATCAGAGGAAGAGAGGGAAAGCATAAAGAAGACCAGTGGGCCAAACATGGAATACAGCATCTCTCAGTGCCTGCCCCTAAGGGGGATAAGAGCAAAGTACCTGCTGCACCTGTTGTTGTGGGGGGACGCAAAGAGGTCGCAGCAAGGTTGGCCCCAATGATGGAAAATTCTCTTTGCCACTGACTGATTGACAGACCACTCATGAGGCATCAGAATGGATCTGCTTAATTTGTCCACTAACACATTGGTTTTTGCCGGTATGTGTGTTGCAACTAGAAAGCAGTATGAGGAGATCGCCCATTCCCACACTCTCACGGCCTCTCTGCATAGGGGGTAAAACTGAGTTCTTCCTTGTTTATTGATGTACCAGACCACAGACATTGTTGGATTGAATCGCAATAGTCCCTAGAGGAATAGCATCTTGAAAGGCTTACAAAGCTAATACTACTGCTCTCATCTCTAGTACACTGATATGCAGACTGGTTTCTTGGGGGGGGGCACATGCCTTGGTCTGTCCTTTCCAGAAAATGCCCCCCCCCCGACCTCAATTGGGAGGCGTCCATAATCACTGTCGCCATTGAGGGTAGTAAAACAAAAGGTTGGCCAAGGTAAATGTCATCTAACTGGATCCACCAATGAATGTGTCATTTGCATATAGGAGTAAGATCACTGAACAGCTAGAGTCCAATGAAGGACATGCATAAAGAATCATGCCAAGGGAAGCAATACAATGACTGCAGCCATGGATCCTAGCGCTTGAAGGACTGATCTGGCTGAAGGAAATGGATGAGATAAACAGATGAACCTGACTCCTGAAAGTGAATATATGATGAAGTGGTAAAGATGCTATCTGTGTTGTTGTATTCAGAAGAGTACCAATGAACTCCAGGTTCTGGACTGGTGTCAAAGTTGATTTTTCATAGTTTATTGTTATCCTTAGTAACTGGCATCTGGAAATCTGGAAAAAATAGTCCTTGGACTGTTGAAGAAGATGCTTGCAGGGGTAGTAAGCAGCCAGTGGTCTAGATACAGAAACTCTTGGAATCTTTTGAGCCTCAGATGAGCAGCCACCACCACCATACATTTCGTAAACACGCTGGGGGCTGTGGTGAGTTCAAATGGCAGGGCTCTGAATTGGTAATGACTGGCTCCCAGCCAAAAGTGCAAGTGTCTTTCGGACTGCTTATCTATTTTGATGTGATAGCACACATCCTGAAGATCTATGCAGCACATCCAATCGTCCTTGCGAAGCGATGGCAGAATGGACTGAACTGTGACTATTCAGAACTTCGACTTTTTCACACATTGATTCAATCTGCTGAGATACAAAATTGGTTTGAGGTCCCCTGTTCTTTTGGGCACTAAAAAAGAAGTGTGACTAAGTTCTGAATCCTATTTGGTCTGGTGGGAACTGTTTGTTGATTCTCTTGTCCAGCAGCTATTGCATTTCTTGTGTTGCTGTTTTCCTCTGACTGGGTAGAATGTCAGGAAGTATTTTTCCTTTTGTGAATATGAAGCTGGAAAAACGGAATGGAGTAACCTCTGGATATTATTTTTAGCATCAAGGAATCTTCTGTTATGTTTGCCCAAGCATCTGGGTGCAGGTATAATCACCCCCGACTTCCTCCAGAGTTGAACAGTTGGGCAGTACTTCAGCACTGGAAGGATCTGTCCAGAAAAGAATCCCGGAAGCCCTGGTTTTGCAGGCCTGCTTTGCCTCTAGAGTGATGTCTCACACTGGAATTTCCTCCTCTACCACTGAAGGAGTTGTACTCCTGCAGATCTTGGAAAGGTCCCTGAGATTTTCAGAAGCAGATTTTCTTACCACTTCTCTAATTCCTTGAAAATGTTCACTGAGGGGTAGAAAACTTGCTCCCATGGCAGACAGAGTCTTTCCTTTTTCTTTGTTGTGGGTAAAGTTCTCTTTTACCAATGGACCAAAGAAAGATGTGGCATGAAGGGGGCATTGATGAAGGATGTCTTAAAGGGCTCTGCAAAGTCACATAGCCACATCCAAGCATGTCTTCTTAGAGCAATGCCAGAATCAGACACTTGTGAGGTGCCATCAGCTGTGTCAGACAATATTCATTGAAGCATTTGAAATAGGCTAGTTGAGAGAACATTCTTTTGAAATCCTCTGCAGACATCGATCCTGAGACAGTATTTGATGGTTCCTTGGCCAAATCTCTCTGAAGCCTCATGAACTGTGCCAAATAATTTAAATACCTCAGGGCGAAGGTTGCCAAGGCAAAGACTTGCTTTCTGAATCTGTCCAGTGCTCTAGAGTCCCTGTTTGGCAGGCAGACAGAAGAGCTTTGTTCTGCTAGCTCCTTCTTAGTGGCTGCTGCCACCACCATAGTATTTACCAGGGTTCCTTTGCTCTGGTTGGGTCTGTCATTGGGACAGGTTAAGAATTTGTCAGCTCTCTCAGAGATAGGTTCAGCAGTATCTGGTTCCTTCCAAGCTCAGCAGGAAACTAAATTAATGACTTCATCCAATGGGGGGGTAATCCAAGACATAGATGGGCTAGAACCAAAAGCTTCCAAAGATAATGATTTTTTGGACAGGTGTTTTCAGAAGACCAACCAACTTTGTGTTTGAGAATCTCTAACATGTCTCCAAAGGAGAAGTCATCTGGTGGTGATCTGGGGATCCTTCTCCTTCATCAACATTGGTATCTTACTTGAAGGACTTCAATGGGGAGTCTGTGTGTCTTCTCTTACATGTTCTTTTCAGATGAATCTCCTCTGAGGGGTGTTCAGGGGAGTATTGGAAGACAGGAGGAGTTCCTGTACAGGAACTGCTTGAAATCTTGTTGGCACTGGCTGTCCCTCTGGAGTAGGCCTGATGGACTCACAGCTCAGAGCCGATGAGGGAAATGGGGCTGGATCTGAAGAAAGAAAAAAATGCCCTTTCCACTATCTTGAAGGCAGACAGACCTGGGTAAGCTGTGAACATCTGAGTTGGCGCTGAAGCTCTCTGCACAGGCAGATCATGACCACTCCCGGATCCGTGCCTCGAGGATGGAAGCACACCCAAACTGTCCAGGCCAGGGCTCCTAGAGGCAAGGATGGATCTGACAACATCAAGAGTCAATCCTGGCCCCATGGATCTGGCACTGACACTTAGGCTCTGAGATCAGTTCCAGTCTGAGGGTACTGGAGAAGAACTAGTTAGGGATACTGTCAGAGTCTAAGAAGAGATCTTCTTTGAATCTGACTCTGAATCTGTTGAGGGCTTCAGATCCTGGGGCTCCAAAACAGCTGGATGGATCAGAGAAGGAGACAGTACAGTACGGGACATCGAAAGAAGCTCACAGATCCAATAGGGAACAGAGCCAGTGTAACCCCATCTAGATCTGAGCTCTGAGAAAATGTCATATCATCCTATCCACATCTGCCATTAAGTAAACTTCTGCAGTATGTAGTGGATTTTGGTTCTGAGTGTCTTTTAGGTGTCTGTAACAATGGAAAGCACAGAGTAGGAGAAATTGGCTTAATGACATACTCTGGTGTATGACTTCTTTGTGAGGTGCCAAACTTTGGCTCCAAAGACCTGGGATCCAAGGAAGGTGCCATTGGACTAGCCAATATTACTATATCATCTGATAGTTTAGGATCAGGGAATATTGGATCCAAAGATTAGGTCTATGTAGCTGGAAAAATCGGATCAGATATTTTTCAAGTTTTTAGAGGTTGCACTGATGAAATCCTGGGCAAACCTGATGGGGAGCATTTTCTGTGCTCCAATGAAGCCGACTTTGTATGTTTAGCAGGGGATTGAGCCCTAGAAAAAGGAGCTAAGTAGCTGGTAGTAGTCCTTTTAGTACCAGCTTATTGTGATGGTTTGCCAGGGCCCTAGGATTGAAAGTAGAACAAACAGAACAATTTGTATATCCAAGTGACCTGCTCCAAGTCAATAAACGCACTCCTTCTGGGCATCCAAATTCAGAATTTTATGCCCACAAGAAGAGCATTTCATGAAACCTGCCAGTTTATCCAACATAGCAGATAGAACTGGCAGACAGTGCAATGACAAGAAATGAAAAAGTAGATCAGTACAAAAAAACAAAATTTTTTTTGAAGGAAAAAGAAAAAAAAGAGAAGTAATTTACCAATAATGGTAATTTAAAAGGGGAATACCTTGATAAAAGAGCAAAGGAAATACCAACTATGGTATGGAGGAAATTACTATATGCAATAGTAAAAAAAGGAACTAACGCCTGCGACAAGAGTAAGAGGGAGGATAGAAATGGAATGCAATAATTAGAAAACTATTATTTAAGAAAAGAAATGTGTTAACTCACACAAAAAAAAAAAACAATTTACACTTGAGAGAGGAATCTGTATCTGGGTAAGATGGTGGCAAACGAGATCTGGGGTAATGGGAATGGACTAAGACATTGTGGGTAGAGGGAGGAGCTCAAGAGTTGGATCCGAAGTCTGAAGTATGCGGCCAAGTTGGATCCAAGGATTGGATTCAAAGCCATGTGTTGAGGAAGAATGAAAAGGACAACATCAGATCACTTTTTTAGGCAGCACCTTAATGAGCAAAGAATTTTAAGCTTTCTGAAAAACATCCTCCAACACTGAGATCAATGGAGGAAAGATCTCCATATCCAGAGCCTCATCCTTCAAGAGATCATTAACCCTGCTGATCTGATGACTGCTCCCAACTGAATACATCCTTAAAGCTAGCCACCATTTTAGTAAAAGAAAATATCTGTTTGGGTTCCTGAACTTCTTCATCGTCAGAGGAAACTGACTGATCTGACTCTGACAGGTCCAAAATCTCAGAGACTGGTTTTCCTGCAAAATCTGGATCCTAACATGACTGACTGACCTCAGGTGAAAGCACTGGCATTACTCATAACTGAGGTATGCACCCCATAATCAACTACCTGAACAATGGATTTAGCTATAGCTACCATTTCAGTTGTGAAAAACAGTCAGAGGCTGCTGCACTACCACATGGTGGATCTTCTGTCTCTTTTTAGCATGCATTACTGTTTGTTTTTCTTTCAGCTTTTCCCGGTTAGGGGTTGCCACAGCAGAACTCCGGTTCGCAAATGATTGGCAGTCGATTTTTATGGTGCCGGGGTGCCAGCCCGATGCCCAACCTTCAACGAAGGCATGCCCATTCACGCATGTCTTTCAAGCACCACTCGACTGCGGGGAGGACATGCAGACTCCACACAGAAGGCGCTCCAGCCGAGAATCGAATGGGAGAACCTCTTGCTGTGAGGCAACAACGCTACCACTGCACCACCATGGCTTACTTTAGCGTGCACTACTCTAGTGGAAAAATACCCATGGGGAGACAAATCAACATTGGCAATGGATTCTGCAGCCCTGACTTCCCCTGCACATAAGAGGTTTGGTTCTTCCATACCTGATCCAATAAACAGTATAGCCCTGAAGGCGAGTCTGACCCTTATATCATGAACAACTGTGGTACTAACACCATACCAGTGGACCCGGAGGTAACAAAAGATGAATGGTCTTATAACCTGCCTAAGGCTGAAGTTACTGCGGAGTTGCAAGCTGTAGGTGAAGCACTTTTTTATTTATTTTTATGCTTTTTAGGTGCACACGGGGTAGACAGTGGTGGTGGTGGTGGTAGGGTGCACCATCACGGAGTCCATCAAGTCAGGGGATGAAAAAAAACTTGCCAGATCAATACCAAATGCTGGTTGTTTGGTCAACCCAGTACAAACTGTATACATTCAACCTCTAAATAACAATCTGAAATCTATTTCTACAGAACTAGTATGCTGAATACTGCACTGAGAAAAAAGACAATTTTCCTGTCAACTTTCAAAAGGAGATTTTAAATCAGTGGAAGTAACAGCTGCAAATTAATTGTGGTTCTGACAGCATGAGGCAATCAGAGGAGCTGCATTAAAAATGGCCTTAGTACAGAAACTCAAACATTCAGCAGTGGCAATAAAACGCATTAAAAGGGTTAGAAAAACACAAACTCAGAATCAGCGTAGAATAGGCAGTATAACTCTTACACTGAAAGAGAAAAAAAAATCAAAGATCATAGATCATAGAATTTTCCAGTTATTTGAAATAACAAATCAGCAGAATACACATTTGATGTACATACAGAAAAAGGCAGAGGGAGGAATAAAAATCCAAAAGAGTTTCTTCTCTAAGCTCAGTTGCAGTCTCCCAAGAGATCTTTTTCTTACTGTGATACTAGAAAAATTAATGAGTCCAGTCTGTGTTTTTTGAGAGGCAGCCCTGGTCCTGCCAGGTAATTGGTCCTTCACACCCACAGACAGGCAGTCGCAGGAACACTGAGCTTTGACAGACTGCTAGAGGTAGGGTAGCAGAGCACTACTACCCATATGCCAGTAAGACAGTGTGTCTGTTTAGCATAAGATGCTTGGAAGGTTAAGGCATGCTGTAGGGTTACTTCCCAAGCCATCTCGCTAGCTTGCATAGGTGGTATGACCTTGTACCTCCCTGCTTGTTTATGTACTACATGACTGTGGTATTGTCTGTAATCACTTGAAGCAGTTGTGCTAACCATAGGTGATGACAAGATTTCAAGGCATGGATCACAGCCAACATCGCCTTTGTATTGCTGTGCTTTCGTCTGTCTGAATGACCCCAAAGGCTTTGCACCTTTACTCCAATGAAAACTGACTCCCAAGCAAAGTCTGAAGCATTTGTGCTGACAAATTGGTTTGGTGTTTTGGGAGAAAGGGAGACCTGGATTCAGCTGAATTTGTTGTCTCCACCAATGCATTTCTATTTATAGAAATCCCCAAACTGGAATTTGATAGCCCAGAAAATGTAAATTTTGGGTCCATGTGCATTTTTAGAAACCATTGCATCTTTCTCATGTGTAACCTGACTAGGGGAATCATTACAATCATAGAAGCCAGAAACCCTAGGATCCTGAGAAAGTTTCTCAGAAGTCTGACATTGATTGCAGAAACTAAGGAAAGATTCCAGATAAGGAATCTACCTTCTCTTCTGTCAGAAAGGAAGACTTTTCAGCATTCATCTGGAAGCCCCGATTGGTCAGAAGAAACATAACCCAGGTTAATGACTCTTTTGGCATGTAGATAAAGATTTTCCAGAGATAAGTAAATTGTCTAAATAAGAAATATGTGAGTGCCAAGAATCAATCTGCAGTGAACTGAGACTAGACATTTCATGAATACCCCTGCAGCTGTAGATAATCCAAAGGGTAATGCAGAAAACTAATAATGTGACCTAGAAACATAGAATGTTAGACATTTCCTGAAGCCTGTGGCTATGGGAATGTGGTAATAAGCAACTTTTAAATCTAGTGATACCATATAATGCATGGGAGGATTCAAGGGTAACAGGTTCTGTAAGGTCAAGATTTTCAATTGTGGTACTGTCGCATACAGGTTAGGGGTGAAAGATTTAGCACTGTTCTTCAAGAAACCTCTTTTTGGGTACCAAAAATATTCTGGAATAGAAGTCTGTGCCGCTTTGACCTAAAGCCAGAAGTTGTAGGACTTCTTGGGTATGGAAAAACTGAAGAACCTGATGAAAATATTCTTTTTTTTTTTTTCAAATATTTTTTTATTTTCCAAATAATATGATGTTTAACAATACAATCATCAATAAACAAGTATTATAAACCTTTATATGCACTATGTACAATTGACCTGAACAAAGGAGGGAAAGAATGAATAAAATATATGAAATTAGTAACAAAAATTTATAATATTCAATTAAGAATTATTTAGGGTTAATTTTTAATGTCTCAATAAGAGTTAAATTTTTTTCCCAAGGATTGTTTGTCCATGTTTTAGATGAAATTCTTAATTCCTTCACCTTGATTTCTAATGTCGCTGTTTCTTCCATCAATCACAAGAATTCCTCCAGAGTAGGTTCTTGTGAAGACTTCCACTTTCTAGTTATACATTTCCTTGCCACAGCTAGTATGGACCAAAGTAGGTATAAATCTTTTTTATTCATTCCAATAGTATCATTAACATTTAAGAGAACTAATGATTTGGTTAAAATAAAGGTATCTGTGAATATAGCTTGGAGAAAAATAGTAATTTCTTCCCAGAATTTTTTTATATTAATATTAATACAATGAGTCTCTGCATGTCCTCCCCACGGTCGAGTGGCCTCCGAAAGACATGTGCGAATAGACGTGCCTTCGCTGAAGGCTGGGCGTCGGGCTGGCAACTCGGCACCATAAAAAAATCTACTGCCAATCATTAGCGGACCAGAGTTCCGCTGGGGCGACCCCTGACCGGGAAAAGCTGCAAAGACAAACAAACAACAATCAAAAAATATATGAGACCAATCAGCTTTACAGTCTAAAGAACATCTCCAACAAATGGATTTATCAAGTGAATAGGATTTGGCTAGTTTATCAGGTATAATAAATGCCCTGTGAATATATTTCCATGTAAATATTTTCCATATTTGTAAATTAAATGTTAAGTTAACAGAACATAAAAGATTTGTTTTACTCTCAATTGATAGATTAGTGTGACATCCTTTTGCTATGAAATTCCAATATCTTGCATTAGTTTTATGTTATCAATGTCTGTTTGTCTTTTCGGCTTTTTCCCGGTAAGGGGTCGCCACAGTGGAACTCCAGTCCGCTAATGATTGGCAGTAGATTTTTACGAAACGCCGAGGTGCCAGCTTGACACCCAACCTTCAACAAAGACACGCCCATTTACGCACGCATGTCTTTCGAATGCTACCCAACCACGGGGAGGACATGCAGACTCCACACAGAAGGCACTCCCAAGCCACACCGAGAATCGAACGGGAGAACCTCTTGCTGTGAGGTAACAACGCTACCGCTGTACCACCGCGGCATATGTTATCAATATTTTGCATAATTTTGAAATTAGATTTGTCCAGTTATAATTGCTGTAAATAACTTCAGATATTAGACTTATCAAATTTGGACTTGTTTTATAAGGAGAATTAATAATTTTACTATTAAGATCATTAACATATGATAATATGCTTTGTAGTATCAACAGTCTGCTGATGGAATGTCATATTTATTCTGAATTTGTTGAATGTCTAATACTACTTGATTCTCTATACAATGTTGCCAACAAGTGAAGTTTTTCCCCTCCCATCTATTCTGTTTGGTGTGGGGGTGGGAAGGAATTCCCCTGAAAGGAGCTTTTTGTATTCAGTACCATCTGTAACTGTCCTGCATTACTTCTAACATCCAAGAGTCTTGAGAACATCTTTAGCCAAGGGACAATGCTGAGGACCAGCTTCTGAAATAGGTGTGTGGAGTCACTGGCCGGAGGAGAGGGAAGGCAGGAAAGAATGCCAGCATAGTCACTCTATTGTTGGTCTGGCCCTGTTTCTGAAAGGAACTCTATCTTGTTGTCATTTCCCTAAGGTCATCTCTTTTTAGCTGGTTTTTTTTTTTGTTTTTTAGTGAAAGAGGGAAGCCAAATGATTTGTGCAGGGGGAAACGAAAAATCTTAAGATAGTCATTGAATCAGTTCTCCTCTTTCATCAACTTGTTTGAGAACCCAGACAGCAGAAGAACCAAACAATAACTCCTTGTCTACAGCAGAATCTAAGATTTCAGACTTTACCTAATCAGCAAACTTCTGTTTATGTACTCAGGCATATCTTCTCAACATTATAGCAGTAGCAGCATACCTGTCAACCGTCCAGATTTTCACCTCATATTTTTGGTCTGTTCCTCATAAAATTTGTGGTTTTCTGGCAACTCATTGAGGACTGAAGTCATTAAATAATGACAGGCATTTAAGTTTCAGATTTCAAATCCTTCAGAAAATATTTGCTGTTAACATGACACCTTTCAGTCTAGCAGCTTTCTAGGTTTATAAGAACACGATCTGAAATGTGTCCCTAATTTTGGGCCTTTGGCCCCCATTACTTTTTGGCTTTGTACAGATCTCTTGTGCTAAGAGACTGAGAAGTATGAGAAGTATGAGAAGTATGAGTAGCATTGGTCCTAGACACAGTATCTGCACAATTAAGCACACTATTCAAAGCATATATGGATACCTGGGACAAGGTAGAACACTGTGATGCAAAAAAAATAAACCTTCTCCAGGAAGTGAGGTAGCAAATTACCTCAAACTGTCCATATAATAAAGCAAAAACTTCAACATGCATACCTGATAACAGAATTCTGAAAAGTAAAGTGGAGGAAGAAAACATTCTCTTACCTCAGCAGTCCAATACCTTGCCTTCTTTGTTACCAGAAGAAGGGTTAATGTTCAATATTAGCCTTCTGCCAACAAGAAATGCAATGAATATTGCTGCTGGGTATGATTTGTGGTGACAGAAAATAAATGTATTAGTCTGAGGCACTTTATACATCTTATCTGCTTTTTTAGGGACCAATGGCTGGGTATCAGGATGATTACATGCAGCATTAAGCACATCCGCCAGGGCTGGAAGTATAGGAGGGATGGGTGAGGAATAAGAAATATCCATTTGAAACATATCATGACATTCTCCTCAGTTCAGGGTGAACATGAACTTCTTCCCATAACAATACCTCATTCATCCTGGCTATGGTCTGATTAAAAGAAATTTCCTTCACAAGAGGATAAGGATTAATATTGTTTTAGAGTCAGTTAGGCTTGTGAATCTGTAGAAGAGGCTCTACTGCTGTTGTAATCAGAATCATGAGATCTTGTTTCTTCAGAAATATCTTTAAAGGGGATGTACACCTGCAATGGCTTCCTGGGTACCAGGATTCATAGCCTGTAATGCATGCCTTGATAAGTTTAGAAAAACATATTTCTTAACTGCATTTACTTCTTGAGATAAACAATGTTTAATCTGATGTTTTTTTCTTTATAGGAGTCTGTGGAAGAAGAACAGATTGAACAAGTGACGTCTATGTACAAATGGTCTCTTGCCTTGGTTACCCCATGAAGAATCTCCAGGAGTGTCTCCCAGTCCTAGACGAGATGGTTTTGACAAGCATGAATTACACTGAACAGCTGAAAAGGATACGGCTGACCCCCAGTTCATGGGTGCCAAAAGGACTACACCAGAGGAAGTCAGAGATGTAAATGAGTAGTCTGAGGAACAACCATTGGCCAGTATAGGTTCACCTCCTATTGGCTGAACCACACATGGAGCCTACAACAAATTCAAGAGTTTCTTCCTTGGTAAGTGCTTTTTTTTCTTTCTAGAAATAGTGGGAGTGGAACCAACAGGACCAGAGTAAACATTCATGCTTTAGCTGAGGAGGAGATGCCAAAAAGTGGTAAGCTTTGCTGGAGTGAGTAGGTTGGAAGATAAGTTGTTACCTAGTGTGCACAAGAAACACACTTGTATTCACATTTTTTATCCCAGTCTCACAAGCAACAATCAAAGTCTCTGTCAGCACTCCTTTTGACAAGTTAAATACATTGATAGAAAAATAAAAACAGTATGTAGGTTGCCATGAATTGAACATAATCAGCACACTGTCTGTCCCAAAATAAAATGTTTAGCTACAAAAATAATGTTGACACAAGAAGTACATATATTTTCACTAAAATAGCCCCAGTTAGTTAAAACAGCACCAGTAGCTAGAAATACAGGTCCCTGGCAGGAAACTTCCAATACTGATAAAAAGATACCAGGTTTCTTACAGGGGAAGTACCTCTTTTAGTCAGAAAGTAAAATTAAATAATATTTTTAAGGAGCAAACAATTTCTGAATGGAGGGGTTCCCCACTGGGGATTTATCAGAAACAAAACTCTTAGCCAATTGTTACACCTGTGGAGCCCAAGAGATTTTCTTTCTTGGGACGGCAAAAAATTACTGAAGAAATCTTTACTCTAACCACTGATTTCCTTCCTTGGAGCTAGCCAATCAGAAGAGTGAAGGTGTGTGGGGAGTCTAGACTTTTGTGAACCTGGCTGATAGCTATTTCCTGGGCACAGAAACAACCCATACAGCCTAAATGCTACTGCAGCAGTGAGAATGATGAACATACCCTATTTTTGTGCAAAGTGAGAAGTCTGACCCACCATAAGAACTTGCAACTCAGGTACTCTTCTTGCACAAGTCAGAACAATCAGCAAAACTATTTTTCATTTTAAGAACCTCTTATCAGCCTAATGAGCTATTTCAAACAGAATAAGAGTTATTTTTTCCAAAACAACATTGAGATTCCAAAGAGGTAACACACATTTTCTAGGAGGCTTAGTATGTATCAACCCTTTCAAAAACATTTTTAACATGGGAATGCATCGAAAGGGGAAGATCCATGGGCAGTGGACAGCCATACTGAAATGACCAACAACTATACCTTAACAGATGAGTAAGAATGGGTAGAGGAAAGCAACACAAAATTGTTGTACAACTAGAGAAGAAATACAAGCCCTAAAAGGGTTATGGTTGTTATCTTGGTACCAACTAGAAAATAGTTTCAATTTGGTAATATGTGATTTTTTTAATAGCAGTTTTCTTTGTCTCATTTAATACTGGACGTGCATCTTCAAAAGATAGGTGCCTAAAAAGAATTAAAACATTATCATCCAGTCAGTTAGTTGACAATGTTGCAAGCTGGGAAGCATCAACCATCTCCCTGTTTTGTGTGAGTAGGTCCAGTCTGTGAAGAAGTTTTTTTTAAAGACAGAGGAATATCATTATAGCTACACTGAAACAACTGAGTCATTCTAGATATGCTTTCAGAAAAAGAAAATCCTTCTAAGAGACTATCAGAAGAAACACTCTCCACAAAGTCAAAATTAGAAACCTGGGAGTAAAAACAGAAATTGTCAATAATTTTCCTGTTCAATGTCCAAGAAATCCTCAGACATTGAATAATTCCTTTTCCTCTTACAATTAACACCAGAAAGTACAGCTGTGCAAGACAAACTTACCATAACAGTATATATCTGAATAATCACTGCTGCAGTAGCCTTAGCTATATGGGTTATATCTTGCCAAGGATGTAACAGTCAGCCTCATTCCAAAGCTTCATGGCACCTTCCATGTGCCCAAACTGTCAGGCAGTTTGAACTGATCTAACTAAAAGACAAGTTTGGATGCGATGCCCTTTAGAGCTTTCCTACCAATAGAGGGAGGCTGAGCCCTTAAAGAAGAATGCTATGAACAAAACATAAATAAATAAATGTTCACACCCTGACATAAAAATACACCAAAAAACAAGGAGGATGGAGGGAGGGAGAAGCTACTGTGACACTGATCATTCGAGCATCTGTTATGGTAAGTTCAACTTACATAACTGTATTATGTTCTTCATACTGATCACTGCTGCAGTAAACTCAGCTATATGGGTAGATTACCACAGCTACCTATATTTGGGAGGTGGAAGGAGTAGAATCCAGGAACGCCTGGAGAATGGTCCTAGCAAAGCTTGATCTGGGCCTAGAGAAGGAATAAAGTGTATAGTGCTTTGCAAATGTACAGAGAACCAAGTAGCAGCTTCTAGAATACTTCTAGAATCCATCCCTTTCCAAAAAGCCATAGATGAAGCCAAGCACTTGGTACTGTGGGCCTTGACCGTGTCTGGAATAAATCTGTTATGGTGAGTATAACAAAAGGCCTTAGACAATCATTAGGAAATAGTCTGTTTTAACACAGGTTGTCCCTTCTTTTTACCTTCACAAGAAATAGACAATTCATCTGATGATCTGAAAGATATAGTTCTGTAAAGATAGTACCGGAGTTGACTGTGGACATTTAAGATATGGACTATCCTTTTTTCCCTCATTTACAGATTCAGGATTAAAGAAAATGGGGATATACAAAGTTTGGCTTACAGTAAACTTGGATATCAGTTTAGGCATAAAAAGAAGGATTAGTTCTCAAAGAAAACATGTCTCTATGGAAAATGAGGTAGGGTTGACTTTACATAAGAGCTTGTAACTTGGGCACCCTTCTTGCAGAGTTCAGAGCAACCAGTAAAACCGTTTTCTGTGTTAAGAACCTCAAATCAGCCAGACTAGCAGGTTCAGTGGAGGAAGTGTGAGCTTCTCCAACACAAAATTAAGAACCCAAGGAGGGGACATCAGTTTACTTGGCGGCCTCTTATGCAAAACCCCTTTCAAGAACATTTTAACAGGAGACTGGATTGAAAGAGGAGATTCCATTGGCAGACATGCTGAAATGGCCTACAAATTAACCTAGATAGAAGAATAAGAAAGCCCATAAGATAGTAACTCACAAATATTGTAAATCCAGAGAACAACTAGCCCTGACTGGGTGCTGGTTATGCTGTTGGCACTAACTAGAAAACTTTTTCTATTTGCTAATATATGATTTTCTAGCAGCAGGCTTTCTTGCCTCCATTAGTACCTGCTGCACATCCTTGGAAGATAGCTGTCTAAAAGAAATTAAGACTATCATCTAGGCAGTCAATTGAAGATGACTGAGCTATCACAGTGTATCAAACAACCTGGGTTTTGGGTGAGTAGATCCAGTCAGTGAGGAGGCTTGTGGTAACTGCCCCTGACTTTTTTCCAAAAGAAGTGAGAACCACAGTTGCCTAAGCCAGAAGTGAGTCACCACAATGATCATGGATGATTCCTTTTGAATCTTCAGAAGAACCCTAGATATTAGTGGAAAGGCGTACAGGAATATTCTTGTCCAAAGAAAAGAAAAGGCGTCTGTCTTCCAGGCCTTGTTAAGAGAGGAGGAAAATAGGGCTACTTGAGGAATTCCCAAAAGATGGATGAAATCTGGGAAGACTCCCTGATCTAGTTTCCACTCATGAGGGTCTGCCCTGATCCTGCTTAGCTTGTCTGCCACACAGTTTTGCTCTGACAGAATGTATGATAACTGCAGAGTGAGATTGTGCTGTACAGCTATACCCAAGCTAACATGGCTAGTCTGCAAAGGGGGTACGACCTTATTCCACCTTGTTTGTTGATGTACCACATGACTGTGGTACTGTCTGTAACCACTTGAAGAGGTCCTGGAGACCAAAGATGGTTCAGACAGTTGAGTGTCTTGATCAGGGCAAGCATCTCCTTGACATTTATGTTCTTGTGTCTGTTCTTAGTGTTCCAGTGTCCCTCACTTCCTACACTTTTAGCCCTCCCGAAACTGCTCCCCAAGCAAAGTTCAAGGCTTCTGTGGTGAATGACTGCTTTGGAGCAGGGAGAAAGAAAGGAAGACCTGGATTTAAGGATATCTGTTGTCTCCACAAAATATTTCTCTTCTGAAAATCCCCAAATAATGAGATCTGAAAAGATAAATGGTGTTGATACAGGGACCAAAGATATTTCAGATACCACTGTATTTCTCTCATTTGGAGTCTTGACATGGCTATCATGAGAACCATAGATGCAATGAGACCTAAAATCCTGAGGTATTCCATTGCAGTGATGGAAGTCTGAGTGGAAAACCTTAGAACTAGAACTAGATAAATAAAGATCTATTTTTTTTTCATGTGGAAGAAAAGCTCTTTGAAAAGAGGGGTCTAGTTGACATCCCAAGAACACAATCCTGTGCGAGGGAGCCAGAAAAGACTTTGAATTTTCTCTTGGAATCCTATTTTGGGCAACAGATCTCTCACCCAAGAGAGAGAGAGAAATAGAGAGAGATTCCTGACACCTTGAAAAAGACTCTGCAAAAATAAGCAAGTCTTCTAAATATAGAAAAATGTGGATACCCTGTAGCCTGAAATGAGCTATGATCAGAGACAGACACTTTATGAACACTCTTGGTGCAGTGGATAGTCCAAAGGGTACGGCAGAGAACAATTAGTTATGTACTCGCCATAACGATAGATGTATGTGGTCCATCTCACCTACATTCATTACTGATGGGCTCGGAGCCAAGAATCGGCTCCAACTCGGCCGCTGTAACTAGCACGAAGTCTCTAATTGGCTGGGCTAAACCTGTATCCCAGGATGCACCATGCCCAAACCCCCAGATCTTGTTTGCCACAATATAATCATTACACATACATAACCCCACAGGAACACACAGCAAGAAGAGAGAAAAAAATAATATCCTCAGAAGGGTCTAAGAATATAAATTTCCTCCAAGTCCACCAGGAAGGGGAAGGTGGGTGGGTACGTAAGAATGTAGGCGAGATGGACCACATACATCTATCGTTATGGTGAGTACATAACTAATTGATGTAATGTGGTCCTATCTCACACCTACATTCATTACTGACGGGACAGCGGCCCTAGCACCTATATCCTGGGAGGCTCATGGGAAAACACTCCTGAGCACCATGGAACCAAAGGAAGCCCGGCCTCTAGAAGCCACGTCCAGCTTATGAGAAATAAAGGTGTGTGGGGAAGCCCAGGTGGCTGCCGCACAGATTTCATCCAAAGAGAGCCTAGCATGAAAAGCCACTGAGGTAGCCATAGCCCTGGCAGAATGCACCTTAACTGGAAAAGGTAGATCTCTACCTGCCGATGTGTAAATAAATGAGATACAGTCCTTAATCCACCTTGCAATAGTGCCTTTGGTCACAGGGCTACCAATCCTGTTCTCTGATAAGGACACAAACAACTGATCTGATTTCCTCTCTTGTTTTGGTCCTGTGCAAATAAAACCTCAGTTGTCTATGTACATCCAATTGGTGAAATTTGAATTCTGCCTTGTTTGAAAAGTGTGGGAAAAACACCGGTAACTCAATGGATTGGTGAAGACAGAAGGTAGAAGAAACCTTAGAAAGAAAGGAAGGAAGGGTTGAGTCTCAAGGATACTCTATCCTTATGAAAAATCAAATAAGGAGGTTTAACAGAAATGGCTTGAAGCTCTGATACCCTTCTGGCTGAATTATTGGCCACCAGAAAGGCTGTCTTCCAAGACAAATATTTTAATTTACAAGTGGCTGCAGGCCCAAAGGGAGAAGATGTTATGGCTCTAAGCACCAAGTTTAAATCCCATGGCAAAACTGGCTGTGAAACTGGGGGACAAAGTAACCAGGCTCCTTTTAGGAATGCTTTACACAGTTTATGGCCCATGAGGGAAGGCTCATATGAAACGTGAAAATTAGAAATTGCCACCAGCTGTACCTTAATAGTGGAGGCAGAGGAACCTTGTCTGAAAAGCGTCGCCAAAAAATCCAAAACTGCCATCACAGGGGCTGTAAAGGGATCTAGATTATGTGACTAGGCACAGATAGCAAATCTCTTCCATTTACTGGAGTATATCTTTCTAGATGATGGCTTGTGGGAAGAAGATAGGATATGTACCACTTCCAGTGTAAAGGAAAGCTGTCTGACTAAGGACGGAAGTGGAGAAGCCAGGCAGTGAGCTTGAGGGTTCGCATGGATGGGTGGAACTGCCCTGACAGATGAGTCAATAGGTCTGGAACTGGATCCAGAATCCAAGGACCATCCATGGTATATCTCCGGAGAAAGGGGAACCAAACTTGACGGGGCCCAGTGTGGTGCGATCAAAATCATTTTGCTTCCCAAGGAAGCTGCCTTATGAATCACTCTTGGCAGCAGAGGAAACGGAGGGAAGGCATAGAGCAGACCAGGGGGCCAATCGTGGACTAGAGTGCCCCTGGGTGACTCCCCCTGAGGGGGGATCAGAGTGAAGTAACTGCTGCACTTGGCACTGAGGGGACTGGCAAAGAGGTTGCAGCAAGGTAGACCCCACCTGGAGAAGATCTGAGCAGCAACTCGATCATTCAGGGACCACTCATGAGGCATCAGAATAGCTCTGCTTAGCCTGTCTGCTATCACATTGGACTTCCCCGGAATGTGCATTGCCACTAGAAAGCGTTGGGAAGACACCACCCAATTCCACACTGTCATGGCCTCTCTGCAAAGGGGATAGGACTTGGTTCCCCCCTGCCACATGACTGACATGTTGTCGGAAAGAATTGAAATAGTTCCCTTGGGAAGAGAGCTGTGAAATGCCTGCAACACTAGTAGCACCGCTCTCATCTCCAGGACATTTATATGCAAGTGTACCTCGTGATCTTGCCACATAACTTGGACCGTCCTGCCCAGATAATGCCCCCCCCACCCTGTCTGGGAGGCGTCCGTGGTCACTGTGGTAGTAGGGGGCGGAGGGTTCAGGGATCTCCATTTGTTCAGATTGGGTGAATGAAGCCACCAACGCAGGTCCTGTCGGCATTGTTCTGTTATAAGAATCGGATGAGACAGAGGGAATTCTTGAAAGGACCACTGGACCGAAAGAAGCCACTGGAGTATCCGCATATGTAGCCAGGCCAGGGGTACTAGTAGGATGGTGGCCGCCATGGAACCTAGTAACTGAAGAACAAGTCTGGCTCGGACCTTTTGCAGAGGTAATAAGGCCAAAACTTGAGCCTGTAGCACTTTTATTCTTTCTGTAGGAAGGAAAGCCCTCATTTCTACGGAATCTAGCTCTGCGCCGATAAATGCAACATGTTGTGATGGCAGCAAGACAGATTTTTGCCAGTTGAAAGTAATCCCTAGGAGTTGACCCAAGTTGATGGTGGCCTCCGTGGCTCGAACAAGTAGATGCCTGGTGGGGCGGTGAGAAGTCAGTCATCTAGGTAAGGAAACACCTGGAATCCTAGACGTCTCGGGTGAGCAGTCACCACTGCCAGACATTTGGTAAACACCCTGGGGGCTGTGGTGAGACCAAAGGGCAGGGCTCGGAATTGGAAATGACTGGCTCCCAGCTGGAAGCATAAGTGATTCCAGGAGGCCTTGTTTATCTTGATGTGATAATAGGCATCCTTGAGATTGATGGAGCACATCCATACTCCTTTTAACAACAAGGGGAAAATGGTTTGAAGAGTGACCATTTGGAACTTGGACTTCCTGACGAAGCGGTTTAAATGGCTGAGATCCAGGATGGGCCTCAAAGTCCCCTGTTCTTTTCGGCACCAAAAATAACCTTGAGTAAGTTCCTGATCTGATCTGGTCTGAGGGGACTGGTTGGATGACTCCTTTTTCCAGCAGCTTTGAGACTTCTAATGCTGCTTGATCCCTTTGACTGGGTGGAACGTCTGGGACTCTCTTGGATGGCGGAGGGGGTGCAATAAAGGGAATGGTGTAACCTCCGGCAATAATTCGAAGCACCCATCGATCCTGGGTGATGTTTCCCCAGACTTGAAGATGCTTTGAGAAATGACCCCCGACTGGCTCCGGAGAGGCACAGCCGGGCAGTCCCTCAGGGACATTGGTAGGAGGAACCACAAAAGAACTCGCAGTCTCCTGAGTTGCGGGGGACTCCCCCGCCCCTAAGGCGACGTCTTCCAGAGTAATGCCCCCCTCCTCTGCCTCTGGAGGGGGGGGGGTCACCATGATGGTCAGGAAAAGACTTCTGAGACTTCTTGAACCACATCTTTCCTCCCCTCTGCACCTTGGGATAAGGTCTAGAGGGAAGCAAAAAACGGGCCCCTACGGCAGACAAAGTCTTACCGTCCTGCTCACATCTGGTGAGAGTGTCTTTCACTTTGGGTCCAAAGAGGGAGGACCCGTCAAAGGGAGCGTCTGTGAAGGAAGACTTGAAGGCCTCCGCGAAGTGACACAGGCGCATCCAGGCTTGCCTCCTAAGGGATATGCCTGCGCTAGCTGCCCTACCCGCCCCCTCGGCTACATAGGATATGAGCCTCATAGACGAGTTAACAATAGAAGACAGGGTAGACAGCTGGGCGTTGACAGTCTGGTTCACAGCCTCAGGCAAATTACCCAACAGAGTATCTCCCAACTCCTTGAGGAGATCTCTTTGGAGCCTCGTAAAATGACACAAATAATTAAACGACCGCAAAGTAAAGGTCGCTGAGGACAGGGTACGCTTTCCATACCGATCCATACTCCTAGACTCCTTTTTAGGAGGATGAACGGAAGCAGAAGCCTCTGCAACTTCTTGCTGAGTGGCAGACGCCACCACCATAGCATCTACAGGAACTCCTTTTGTCAAGAACTCTTTCCCAGGAGGCGCAGACAAGAACTTGTTCGGGTGGCTGGGAACCGGTTCCACAGAGTCAGGGTGTTCCCACACCCTTCGACAAATAAGGTCCAACAATTCATCGAAGGGGGGAGACACCCAGGAGATGGAAGGTCGGGCTCCGAAGGTCTTGAGGAAGACCGACTCGTCCTCAGAGGGGGTTTTGGAAGGCCAGTTGCCTCTCTGTCTCAAAATCTCCAGGATGTCGGAGAATGAGACATCATCAAAGGATGACTTTGGGGACCCCTCTGCATCATCGAGGTCGGTGTCTGAGGTGACAGACTCATCTGGGGAGTCTATGTGCTTCCTCCTACACAACTTCTTTCTGGGAGGCTCTTCAGGCAAAGACTCTGAAGGGCCCTCAGAAAGCAGGGGACCATGCATGGGGGTATCCTCAGGCCTTCGAGCCCCGCTGCCTGCTGATAGGGGGGCATCAGAGGCTCTAGTCGCAGTGTCCGGGAAAGGAGTGGTTGACTCGAGTGATGTCACCGAAGACCTGGCCAATGCGCTCCTCATGGCCTCGAAGGTGGGTCCACCTGAATCCGAGGAGCGATCCATCTCTGAGACCACAATTGGAACAGGGGTTCCCCCGGCTGAAGCACCAAGAGGGAGACGCGGAGCCGAGGTCTGGAGCCCAGATGCATCCCCCTCGGTTCCGACCGATGAAACTCGAGTGCCGAAACCATTAGATGGAACCGAAAAGGTTGGACCCGAGGTCGGAGCCAAAAAACTCAAAGGGGGTTTCGGAGCCAACCCAAGGACCTCACTCGACTCAGAACACTCCGGCTCCAACGACACAGAGGTGGTTGGAGGAGGAATAATCGGAACCGACAAAAGGGCAGGCTCCAGAGCCGACTGGGCTGGAGCCGAGAATAATTTTGTTAACACTGGTGACTGGAGGAGCCTCTGCACCACCCTATCCAAATCCGAATCAGACAACCTGGAGGACTTGGAGGACACAGAAGGGGGTAGAGAAGTCTTCTCTAATGGATCCAACGTAAAGCTAGGAGAACGGCTCCGAATTGGCTCCAAGACAATTGGAGCCGAAGTCGGCTCCAACACAACAGAAACCTCCTTCGGGTCTGGTGGCAGTGGAACCGAAGAAGCCGTCTCCGGCACCGACAGCATCTCCTGTGGCTCCGAGACCAATGGAGCCGAGGAAGGTGAAACAGTCTTTAATCTTTTCTCCGATGGCTCCGACGAACTAGACGGAGCTGGAGATCTCTTTTTTTATCTTAGATTTCCTGCTAGGGGGAGAAGACGCCAAAGCTTCTTCAAAGGCAGGTTTTACCAGGCCCTTGAGAATCAACTTATTTTTTTCTCTCTTGCAAGACCCTGGAACTAAATAAATGACACACACTGCAGGACTCTTGCAAGTGTATAGCGCCCAAACAGTACACACAGATGGCATGGCCATCAGTCAGAGACATCTTATAGGAACATTTGGCGCAATTTTTAAAACCAGAAGGCCTATGCTCCTTCTGATCTTTGCCTGACATTTCAAATCTCCACACAAAACCAGACACCAACACGAAAGGGAAAGGAGGAAGGGACTCTAACTCAAACGCCCCTAAAACCAACAAGGAAACACACCGAACAGGGCTAAGGCCCTCTAACTTAAACGGGCCTAGCCCGCCAAACACAAGGATACCACAACTATAACTAAAAACGGAAAACAGTCACAAAACACCAAATACACAGAACGTAGCTATTAAAATAGCTTTTGGTTGGAAAAAAAAATTACAGGAAACTAAGTAAATAGCTCAAATAAGGTACTTAGCCACAGCCAAGCTCGAGACCACGTCTTCACTCAACGAGCGGCAAACGAGATCTGGGGGTTTGGGCGTGGTGCATCCTGGGATACAGGCTTAGCCCCAGCCAATTAGAAACTTTGTGCTAGTTATAGCAGCCGAGTTGGAGCAGAGAGCCCGTCAGTAATGAATGTAGGCGAGATAGGACCACATTACATCTGATAATGTGATCCAGATACACAAATCCTTCAGAAACGTCTGAAGTCTGGATGAATAGGGATGTGATACGCATCTTTTAAGTCTAGTGTTACCAGGAAACTTGAAAGAGGAAGAAGAGGTAACAGACTATGAAGTGACAACATTCTGAATTTGGGAGCTATCACAAACAGGTTTAGGAAAGAAAGATCAGGAACAGGTTTTCAAGCATTAATTTTCTTTGGCACTAGAAACATCCTTGAATAAAATCCATTTCTCCATCTGGGAAGGAGGAACTGGTTCTATCCCTCCTTGAGGACAGCATGTGATGAAGAACATGTGGAAACAAAACAGTCTGATCTGCAGGATGAGGAACGAGCCCATGGAAAGGCAGTAATTCCTCCCACTGCCATCTGTAATCATGGCAAATGATTCTCAGACCCCATTTGTTTGAAACAATTTGGTGCCAAACAGAAAATGGAGATTCAGACTTTCCTGAAGACAAAATGGGCCAGGATGGGTGGGGGGGTCACAAGGTCTCTTGTATAGTCATTCATAATTGCTGGACTGTCCTTGGTTTTGGGAAATTTGAGACTTCTTTTTGGAACCCCCTTTCTTCTTAAATGTCTGTTTACTTGAATTTTGTTGAGACTGTTTATTCTGTTTTTTGCCAAAGGTAGATGAGGAAAAAGAAAATTCCTTAGACAATTTGGAAAAGGATGCCTGAAAAAAAATCTTAAGAGATTCCCTGGATCAGCTTGCCCCTTTCATCACACCTTTTAATCACCACTGCAGAAAAGGGTCCAAAAACATTCTCCATCCAAGGGAGAAATTAAAATCTCAATTTTCACATCTGGGAGATTCTGAGGAACTTCCTCACCATTCTATCCACCTCTATTTCACATAGGCTCCTGGAAGACCTAAGGAAGGAACTGGTTGAAGGTGGTCTTGAGAGTCTCCTCTGTGTTTCTTGTAGGAAAGAGAAATGCAGCTGAGGAGGTATTGGCTCCAGAGTGAAGTGTAGACCACTTCCTGGAGTCTTTCTCATTTGGAGCCAAGTCAGGCTTCCTTTTACCAGACTTCTTATTAGGGGTTTGAGCCCAGGCAGACAAAAAGAAAAGGAAGAAGGCAAAAGACTCCTCAAAACTAATTTATTTCTTCTTTCAATCAATGCCCTAGAATCAAACCGTGCAGAAGTCAGCCACTGGGTGTCCAATGGGCAGCACCCACGCATTTAATGCACTCCCTGTGGGCATCAGAATTGGGAATCTTATGCCCACAGGAAGTGGATTTTTTGAACCCCATGGACTTGCTGGACATCTTGGTAACACACAGAAAGGAAAAGTAACTTTTTTTTAAATAGGTTGAAAGGTTAAGATACCAGCAATGGTACTGAAAAAAATAGCAAAATCGCACCATGTAATATCAAAATCCAGAAAACAGCCACAGATAAAAAAACAAAGCTTTTATCACCTCTAACACCTCGGCAATAATGCTTTCAGGAGTGCACTTTACACCAAAACCATACTTAATATATAATAAAACTAATAAAACAATTACACATAAAATGCATCAATCAATTAATTAAATACATCCAATTGCACTCAGTTTTTAAGCCTTTTGAGATCAACATACTGAAAAATACCCTGTATGGGGCAGGAAAGGAAAGGAGGAGTAGAAGAAAAATGGGTATCAACAATGGTACTTAAAGGATCACCCTTTAATGGGTAGGAAGGTCTAAAAGAAAAAGGTCAGGGTAATGGAGACAGCTGGCTAAAACTACAAGCAGTAAGACACACATCCTCTAAAGTAGACAGGACAGGTCAGGAAGAATGGGTGTAGTTTCTGGAAAATCCTTTTGTAACATCTATAATATTTTCTGATGGTCCTACTGTACACACAGGGACATTCTACCAATAGTCAGAGAAAGAAATCCCCACAGGGAGAATCAGAAACTGAACTCTGCTCTGAGTCTGAATCAGAAATCTGAGAACAAAACCCCAAATCCGTCCATACATCATTCTGTTGATATTCAGAATCCTGAATCCTTCCATCCATACAAAATCCCATTTTCCCATTTTTGCACATGGGGTCAGGGTATCACTTCAACAATGACAATCATCTAGAACCAAGGAAAATAGGAATCCCTTTTTCTTTTACCAGAAATACTTTATAGGAAGGATCAACAGCCTGAAATAAACACTGATCGAGACCCAGTAAACTATTCCTGTCCAAGGAAATTTGAGGAGGAGTATATACATGATTGGTTTCTTGTTTTTTTTTGACAGGAAAAATGTGGCCAACCGTGTTGCTAATGGTAGTAGCTGCTTCCTCTGTAATGGGCACAGCATACTGAAACAGGAGAGAAACCTTTCCTGTTCTCTCTCCCAGGACTGACACCAGTGGCTCCCCCTTGCCCACTGAGGGGACACAACAGCCACAGAGGACAAGGTAAAATATGGGTTGTCTGGGGAACAAAAAATGGACATAGCAGAGTCATCCACCCGCTCTGAGGCAGACTGCTAGCCTGTTGTGGTGGCAAAGGCTTTTTAACCTTTTTTTTGTTGTGGCTGGAAGGAATGACTGTGGGACCAGTAGTCTGTTCCCTGGTAAAGCCAAAAAATGGTGCCTCTTTCCCAGGGAAAAAAGCAAACACTACCAGTCCACAAAAGTTACTTTTTGACAGAAAAAAACACAGCAAATAGCACTTTAAAACACTATTCCAGCCCCACAAAAGAAAAATAAACACAATTTCTCCACAGGAAAAATTGTTTTCAGGTATTTTATACTACTTTTAAACTGACACAGAAAATGAGTGCTCCGTTTAAAAGTACATTAGTCTTGAGACAGTCTTTTAAAACACAACACTCCTAGCTTTAAAATAATTTTACTGAGAATGAAAGTTGTAAAATATCAACAAAATTAAGAAACTATTAGTTTTTTCCCCAAAGGGAACTTATCTGCCCAGCAAAGGAAAGCACAAGCCAACCGTCAATCCTCGATTGCCTCAACAGAGCATGCCCCTTGGTGGCAGTAAAGTTATGAAGGGATTTGCACCCAAACTTGTCTTTTCATCAGCTCATCTCAATTTTCTTGACACTTTTGGAGAGTAGAGGTTACCCTGAAGCTTTTGAAGTGGGCCAGCTGTTACATCATTGGCAGGATATAACCTATATAGCTAAGGCTACTACAGCAGTGAACATAGGATCATAGGAGGTTACTAGGCTATCGAGCTGGATGTAAGTATTAAAAAAACAGATTTTTCCACAAAAAACACAGTGAAAAACACTTTAAATACTTACCCTAGCTCCCAAAAGTAATTCAATACAAGTTAGCTAGTTAGGAAGAAAGTACAGTTGTGCAAGTTACACTTAGCTGTAACAGTAGATCTTAACAGAACACACTGCCTTGCTGACATATGGATAGTAGTGCCCTGCTAGCCACCCCCCCCCCCCCCCGGGCAGTCTGTGAAAGCTCAGAACTCCTTCCACTGCTTGTTTGTGAGGGTGAAGAACCATTAGCCTGGCAGGACCAGGACAACTCTTCACACCCGGAGACAGGACTCTTTCAGTTTTCTAGGGTCCAACAGGAACAGCAGATGAAACACAAGCATTATGAATACCTACTATTCCATACCAAACACCAGACACACACACACACACACACATACATACACACACACACACACACACACATACATACACACACACACACACACACACACACACACACACAATGTCTGAATCAAACTCAACAGCACCTCCTGCAACCAACTATATACACCCAACAAAATAGGAGGGTACTGCCAGTAAGCCAGTGTATTCTACAAACATCTACTGTTACAGGTAAGTGGAACTTACACAACTGTAGTACATTCATGAAGCACACTACTTACTGCCATATGGGTAGATTCCCAGAGTTTACCTAGCCTGATAGGAGGAAGGATAAGGCTCCAGGAGCGCGTCTAGAATTGTCCTCACAAAGCCTGCACTAGATCTAGAAAATTAGAAGTTATGTACTTACCATAACTTAGCACCTGTGTTGTCCTTTTCATTACTCCTCACAACTGGGCTCGGATCTGACTTGGCCACATACAAAAGACTTTGGATCCAATTGTCAAGCTCCTCCCTTTACCCATAAGGCTCTATTCTCTCCTTAACTCCTCAGATCGAGTTTGCTGCCTAATCTCCCAATTTATAAAAGAGATAGAAAAAGACATAACATAAAGTTATTGCTCAAACCAGTAACTGAAATGTTCCAATACTGTCTAACAGATACTTCTAGGACAATCAAGGCTGGGGGTGAATGAGAGGGGAAAGTGAGGAAGAATGAAAAAGGACAACACAGATGCCAAGTTATGGTAAGTACATAACTTCTAAATCTGATGTTGTCCCTTTTCATTCATCCTCAAAAATGGGACAAAATCCCCAGCTATGTAGCCTTTGGGAGGCCCTCATGGAGGGACATGCCGGAGCACTGTAGAACCAAAAGAAGCTCTGTTTCTGGAGGCAATGATGTCCAATTTATAATGTGTAACAAAGGTGCGATTCTTAGACCAATGGAAGTCCTTGATGAAAAGGCAGACAATGTAGCCATAGACTGAGTGGAGTGAGCTCTAGGGGGTTGTGGTAAATCTTATCCTTTTTGAGAATAAACCAGTGAAATGCAATCAGTAATCCATTTGGCTAGAGTAAGTTTCAATACTGCCTCACCCCCTCAACAAGTGCAATACAAACATGATCTGATCAGATACAAACAACCGATCAAACTTCCTGAACTGTTTTGTCCTGTGAAGGTAAAAACATAATTCTCTGTGCATATCAAGGACTCTCCCTTATTCGTAAAGTTTGGAAAGAAGACTTGTAATTGTATGGACTGGTTAATGTAAAACTCCATCACCACTTTAGGAAGAAAGTAAGGACTGGTCCATAGAGATACTCTGTCCTTATGAAAAATAATGTAAGGAAGGTTAGCTTATAAGGCCTGAAGCTCAGAAATTCTTGTTGCTGACGTAATAGCTACTAAAAGATCATTTTCCAAAAAGAAACTTCATGTCGCATTCATCTGCTGCTTCAAAGAGTTTATGAGTTAAACCGTGAAGAACCACCATAAGGTTCCTCAGCAGAAGAGGGGTCTTTTATTGGGGGTCTGAGAAGAAATACTCCCTTCATGAAGGCTTTACACAATCTGGATGAAGCCAAAAAGGGATTTGTTTCCAGAATGGAAATTAGATGTCGCTGCCAACTGGAGCTTAATAGTAGAAAAAAATAGCCCCTTCTTTAAAAAGAGTTGTTAGGAAGAGAAGAATGGCCAAAATAGGTGCTGAAAAAAAGATCAATATTCTGGTTGGAAGCCCAAACAGAAAATCTTTTCCATTTGCTTCTGTAGACCTTCTTGGCAGAAGCCTTCTGGGAGGTCAAGATAATCTCACAAACTGGGGAAGCAAGTCAGGACTGTCTAACTATTAGTGGAAATGGAAAAACCACACAGTCAGTCTGAGGGAGTGGAGTCTGGGGTGTTGAATATTCGATGGATGGGGCAGGAGATCCCGAGTGGGTTCCAGTATTCATGAAGGATATCTCAAGTGAGTCCAGAGGAAAGGGAACCATACTTGTTCTTGGCCAGAAGGGGGCAATGTCGATAACTGAACTCTTCAATCTGCTTGCTTTCTGTAAGAACTTTGGAATCAGAGGAAAAGGGGGTATACTTACAGGAGACCCAGGCCTAATCACAAATCAGAGCATCCCTTGGTGAATCTCCCCAGAGAGGAGATCAGAGCAAAATACCGGTTGCACTTATTGAGTGGTGAAGGTAATCGGTCACAGTAAAGCTGACCCCAGCAGCTGAAGATCAAATTCACTACTGACTGATTGACAAACCACTTGTGAGGCATCAAAAAGGACCTGCTAAGCCTGTCTGCTAATTCTTTGATTTTCCCCGAGATATGTGTTGCAATAAGAAAGCGGTCTGAAGCGATCTCCATTCCCAAACCCTCATGGCCTCTTTGCATAGCGGGTAAGATCGCTTCTTGATGTACCAGATTACTGACATATTGTCTGTTTGAACTGCAATAGTCGCTAGAGGGAGAACATCCTGAAATGCTTGTAAGGCTAGCAGGACTGCTTTCATCTCTAGGACATTGATATGCAACATGCTCTCCAGAGGGGACCACTTGCCTTGGACCATTTTTCCCAAGAAATGCACCCCCACCCCAGTTGGGAAGCATCTGTGGTCACAGTGGCAACTGGGGGTGGAAAGGTAAATGGTCTTCCCAGAAACATATCGTCAGACTGAATACACCAGCGAATATGACGTTTGCAGATTGGGGTGAGTCAAGATAGGGGCCGGTAAAAGATGGACCACTGCACTGCCAATGTTCACTGAAGTATCTGCATAAAGAAACTTGCTAGAGGGACTAGAAGTATGGCGGCTAACATCGACTCAAGAGTTTGTAGTACTAATCATGCTGGAGGAAATGGGTGGGATAGTATGGGGCCAAACTTGAAGTCTCAGGGATGTGATGCGATGGAGAGGTAAGGACGTCACCTGGGTTGTAGTGTTCAAGAGGCTTCCTATAAATTCCAGGGTCTGTACTAGGGACTAGGTTTGACTTGGTATGATTTATCGAGATGAATAAGTTATTGGTATCCTGGAGCAAGCAGCCTCTGGCTTGTAGAAGCTGATGCTTGGATTGGGAGGGGGGGGGGGGTGAGGAGCCAATCGTTGAGATATGGAAACACCTGGAATCCCTTGAGCCTCACGTGAGTTGCCACTACTGCCATGCATTTGGTAAACACCCTTGGGGCTGTGGTGAGTCAAAAGGGCAGTAAATTGAATTGGTAATGACTGGCTCCCAGCTGAAAGTATAGATGCCTCCTGGATTGCCTGTCCATTTTTATGTGATAATATGCATCCTGGAGATCTACAGCACATCCAATTATCCTTACACAGAAGAGGCAGAATGGACTGAACTATGACCATTTGGAACTTCATCTTCTTTACATACTGGTTTAAGTTGCTTAGATCCAAAGTGGATCTTAGGACCCTGTTTTCTTTGGTACTAAAAAAAGTGGGAGTAGGTTCCGAAACCTATCTGGTCGGGTGGGACCTCTTGGATGGCGCTTTTTTCTAGCAGCTTTTGTATTTCTAGAGCTGTATCTTCCGTCTGACTGGGTGGAGCATCTGGAAGTTTCTTTTTTGGACAGGAGGAAGGGAAAATTGTATGTGGTAACCTCTGCATATGATTCCTAGCACCCATGAATTTTTTGCGATTTCTACCTAGTCTAGATGCAAAGATAAATGACCTCTGACTGCCTCCAGATGCGGATAGTTGGGCAATGCTTCAGGAGTGCTGATAGGGCCCATCAGAGAAGGAATCTCTGAAGCCCTGATTCTGCAGGGCCCCCTCTGCCTCGAAGACAATGTCTTCCATTGAACGTTCCCTCCTCTGTCTTTGGAGGAATTATCCCTGCGTGAATCCTGAAAAGGTCCCTGAGATTTTTAGAACCACATCTTCTTACCACCTCATTGGTTTCTAGAGAAAGTAGCTGCAGCCACCACTATAGCATCAACTGGGACTCCCTTGCTCCAGTGGGATCCATCAGCAGGAGGGACCAGAAATTTGTCCAGGCGCTTGGGGATAGGTTCAACAGTGTCTAGTTCCTTCCAAGCCTGTCTGTAAACCAAGTCAATAAGTTCATCTGCCAGGGGGGTTTCAACCAAGATGTAGATGGTCCAGCACCAAACGCCTCCAGAAACACTGATTTTTCAGGAGAAGGAGGTGGGAAAAACAGCCACCCTTCTGTTTGAGGATTTCAAGGAAATCTCCAAAGGAGATGTCATTGAGTAGCAATCTGGGGGATCCTTCTCCCTCATCAAAATCAGTGTCTTCCGTGAGACACTCCATGGGTGAGTCTATACATCTCCACTTACACATCCTCTTCTGAGGGACCTCTTCCGTGGGGTGTTCTGGAGAAGTTAAACAACCCATACAGTTTGTCACGAGTTTTGGAGATATTATATTTATTAAAATCTTTATATTTAAACATTGAGATGAGTTGCTGATGGACAAAAGACTCAAGGATATTGTACCCTCTCAATGACTCTCTTCATATAGAAAAGGGAAAACTCCGGCAGGCTGATTTAATCATTACAAACAGACACATCGTAGGAGTAAATATGTACATCAGGTTAGGTTTGATGGAGACAGGTTAGTGGGTTGCTTTCCATGTGGGCATTGTAATTTTTGTAAATTTATTAATAAAGATACTTATTTTAGTTCAAAGAATAATTCTAAGGTATTTGAGATTTGGACATATGGGAACTGTAACACTGACTGGGTGGTGTATTTAGCAACACATTCTTGCTCAGCATTTTATATGAGGCAAACTTCACATCCGTTGAAGCTAAGGATGTCTGAACACCTTAGTGATATACGGTGTGCCAGACATACGAATGCATTGTATAAACACACTTTGAAACATGTTTCTAACCCATTTCATATTTATTATTATAGATAGGGTAAACTCAAAAACTAATAATAAAGTTGGATGGCACTCATTGCTTAATCAAAAAGAACAAATGTAGATTATTAGATTAGGGGCAATATTTGCACCAGGGCTTAATGAGCAGTTATAATTAATTGGAGCCTTAATTGGCTGATGAAATTATATTTATATCTTGCAAGGGGTTGAAGTTAACATGCACTAATGAAGGATTATGGATGAAACCGGTATGCTGTTCTCATATTCCTATTGTGATGCAGTCCATTGTGCTTTGATCTTTATTAAATTTTAGTTGGAAGCTGACTTTGGTGTGCTGGCTGTTTTGCGTATCAGCAATTTGTGGTTTGGTCTTGCACCTATCTGCAGTTGTGCAGGATTGAGTCAGCTGTTGTCCCATGTTTGGGAGAAGTATCAGAAGAGGGGTGAAATTCCTCTAGGGACCTGTCTGGAGACTTCCTGGAACTGGCTGTCCCTGTGGAACGGGTCTGATGAGCTCAGACCCAAGTGGGGGTGATGGTTAAGATCCAAGATAAGAGACGACAGTTTTCTGTGCAAAGAGAAAGCCCTTTCTACCACCTTGAATGTTGAAGGACTGGGGACCCCCCCCTTCCTTGGAGCCAAAGCCTCAGAGGAAAGGAGGTTGGGGTAATGCTCCAGATCCAAGCCTCATGGGGAGAACTGGATATGAGCTGTTCAGTGTCGAGGCTCTGAGGGGAAGGGATGGATCCAACAAAGTCAGGGCCAAACCCTACCTGTCAGACCCGGTGCCGATCTGTCAGATTTAAGACCCAATCTGATCCAAGGGTATGGGAGCAAAACTGGTCATGGACACTGGTAGGAGATGAAGACGGTACTTTCCTTGGATCCAACACCGAACCAGTCAAGGACCTCATATCCTGTAACTCCGAAACCACTGGCTGGATCAGAGAAGGAGAAAGAATGGGCTTAACAGGTGCACTCTTGGATCCATGAGGAGACACAGCTGGCAGGACCCCCAATTGGATCTGAGCCCTGAGAAACTTCTTCATCATCCTATCCACATCCACCTCTGTCAAACTCCTTGAAGACCTATAAGACATTGTGGATGCTGGTCTGGAGTGCTTCCTCTGTGTCTGAAAAATTTGAGTGGGTAGGAATGGAGAAAAGAAGTTATGTACTCACCATAACATTCCATGTTTGTAGTCCATCTCGCCATTCATTCTTACATATGGGTTCAGAGCTGATTGCAAAGCTTGAAGTCTCTCACTTGACTCGTGATATGGTAGGTATCCCATAGTGCACTAGTAAGAATCTCCAGATCTCATTTGCTGCTGTCTAAAAAAGTGATAGAAAGTATTTCCACAAGGAACAACAAAGATGAAAGGTCTCCACCCTATAGAAGACAAATACTAAGGATACATGGATGGGGGTAGGTGGGTGGGTTCGTAAGAATGAAGGGCAAGATGGACTACAAACATGGAACGTTATGGTGAGAACATAACTTCTTTATGTTCTGTAGTCCTATCTCACCTTCATTCTTACATATGGGACAGCGTCCCTAGCACCTTTTTCTCGGGTGGCTCATGAGAATATACTCCTAAGAACCGTGGAACCAAAGGAGGCTCTACCCCATTAGGCCAGATCCAATTTGTAATGAGTAATAAAAGTATGAGGGGTAGCCCAAGTTGCTGCTGCACATATACTGTCAATTGGGACTCTGGCTTGAAAAGCAGCACATGTGGATACAGATCTGGAAAAATGAGCTTTCATTTTAAATGGGAGTTCCTTGCCATTGGAAGAATAAATAAATGAAATATAATTTGAGATCCAATTTGATAATGTAATTTTAGACACTGGCATACCTTTTCTTGTCTCAGAAAAAGATACAAACAATTGGTCTGATCTTCTAAGATCCTTGGTTCTATGTAGATAGAACCTTAACTGTCTGTGAACATCAAGTTGATGAAACAAATATTCTGCACTGCTTGAATGATTAGGAAAAAGAACTGGCAGTTCGATAGTTTGATTCAAATTAGATTGAGAGCAAACCTTGGGGATGAAGGACAGATTTGTACGAAGGGAAACTCTTGTCTCTATGAAAGATCAAGTAAGGAGGTTTGACTGACAGTGCTTGTAACTCTGACACTCTTCTGGCAGATGTAACAGCGACTAGAAAAATGGTCTTCCATGAAAGAAACTTCAATTCACAAGTATGGGCGGGTTCAAAAGGCGGGGAAGTAAGTTTGGACAGAATGAAATTTAGATCCCAAGGAGATAAAGGTTCCTGAAAGGGAGGTCTCAGCAAAGTACTGCCTTTTAGGAAAGATTTACACAGTCTGTGAGTCATAAGATTAGGTTCATGTTGTCCCAAATGAAATTTGGAGATTGCTGCCAATTGAACTTTGATTGTAGCAGCAGCTGATCCTTGATGAAAAGTTCAGTTAGGAATTCTAACACCAAAGGAATGGAGGCTGTGTAAGGATCTATGTTTCTATATTTTGCCCAGACAGAAAATCCTTTCCATTTGCTAGCATATAATTTTCTTGTAGAAGGCTTGTGGAAAGATGTGAGGATATGTGTAACTGCAGGTGAGAAATCATGAATCCTGACTAGGCATGAAAGTGGAGCAGCCACACTGTCAAGTAGAGGGTGTGGAGGCAGGGGTGGAAGGTGCCTGACATGTGTGTCAGAAGGTCTGGTACTGGGTTCAGAGTCCATGGATCATCCAGAAGGCGAGGCCTGAGAAAGGGGAACCAAATCTGATGAGGCCAGTAAGGAGTGACAAGAATCATTCTGCTTCCCAGGGTCTTTGCTTTCTGGATCACTTTTGATATCAGTGGAAAGGGAGGGAATGCATAAAGAATTCCCAGGGGCCAATTGTGAACAAGTGCATCTCTTGGTGTCTCCCCCGGGGGTGGGGTAAGGGAGAAGTAGCTGCTGCATTTGGCATTGACTGGACTGGCAAACAGATTGCAGCAAGGCTGTCCGCATTTGCGAAAAATCTGTTCCGCGACTTTCTGATGCAGAGACCACTCGTAAGGCATCAAGATTGCCCTGCTGAGCTTGTCGGCTATCACACTGGTTGTTCCTGGGATATGCATTGTAACTAGAAAGCATTGGGAAGAAATTGCCCACTGCCAAACATGAAGAGCCTCTCCACATAGGGAGTAGGATATGGTTCCTCCTTGTTTTGTTTATATACCATACCACTGACATATTGTCTGACTGGATTGCTATTGTGCCTAGAGGAAAAAAGTCGTGAAGTGCTTGCAATGCTAGTAGCACTGCTCTCATCTCTAGGGCACTGATATGCACGTAAGCCTCATGATCTTGCAATGTGCCATGGACAGTCCTGCCTAGATAATGCCCCCCCACCCTATCTTGGAGGCATCAGTGGTCACCATGGCAACGGGTTGGCAAATAATGAAAGGAGCTCCTATCATTAGTCGATCGGGCTGAATCCACCAACGAAGGTCCTTTTTGAAAGATTCCATTATCAGAATAAGATGAGACAGGGGCAGTTGTTGAAGAGACCACTGGGAAAAGAGTAGTCATTGAAGGATTATCATATGTAGTCTTGCTAGTGGAACTAGAGTTATAGCAGAGGCCATGGTTCCTAAAAGTTTCAGCACTGTCATGGCTTTGACTCTTTGTTGAGGAAGTAGACTGCATATCTGTTGTCTCAGATTTTGTATTCTGTCTGCAGGAAGACAAGCCATAGGTTCATAGGTTGGTACTAGGCTATCAGCCCTAGGGCCTATACAAGCCTAGCCATAACAATTCTCTGGATATTTCTTCCCACAATATTTAGTTCTCTGGACCCCTGTCTAGCAGGGCGACTGACATGATCCCTGGGGTGAATTTCCTATCTCCCATCCAATCATCAATGTTCCTTTTGAAGAGGGCCAATGAGGCGCTCTGCTTGACATGTATGGGCAGTCTATTCCAGAGTATGGGGAGTCTCTGGATCAGGAAGCTATCCCTCCAGCATGTTTTGTTCATTGTGATGACAAGGTTTAGATCCCTGGAGCATGTGGCTCTGAGAGATTGGGATTTCTTTAAGTTGAGCATGTCCAACAGCTCAGGGTTTGACATGGCCTTGTATGTTAAGCAGAGATCGCCTCTGAATAGACGATATGCCACAGAGTATAGCTGGAGTTTTTTTACACAGTCAGTATATGGCATCTGCTTTAGCCCTGTGATTCTTTTAGTGAGGTATTTCTGTGGCCTTTCCAGCTGTTGCAGATGTCTTGTGAGGTACATACCAAATGGGGCATTATACTCTATAATGGGTCTAATGAGGGATGAGTACAGTGGGACAATGACCTCCTTTTTTCTGGATGAAAAGCCCTTAGTGATGAGGTGAGCCACATAGAAGGATTTCCTGACTGTTGTGGCGATGTGGTTATCGAAAGTGAGACCTCTGTCCACCTGTGTCCCTAAGTCTCTCATCACACTTTCGATGTTTAGTGTACTGCCACCTATCTGGTAATTCAGGGGTACATGTTTTTTTTCCAAAGGGGATAACTATACATTTCTTGGCATTAAGCTTGAGCCCATGGCTCTGGCGCCAGGCATCTGTTTCTGTAAGACCCTTCTGTAGAATATCCACATCATTTGGGGATTCAATAATGGCTACCAGTTTGCGATTCTGCGAACTTTGTTAGCAAGAGTCCCTTAGTGTTGGCCTGTATTTCAGAGAAGTAGATGCCAAACAAGAGTGGTCCCAGGACTGAACCCGGAGGTACTCCACTTGTCACTTGTCTGGAGCTGGATTTGGAATCGGCTACTTTTACAGTCTGGGTTCTGTCAGTAAGCCAGTTGGCAACCCATCGAGTGACGTAGGGATTTATGCCCAGCTTAGTAAGTTTATCTAGGATTCCAGAGTGAGGGATGGTGTCGAAGGCCTTGGTGAGGTCCAGATAGGCTGTGTGGACCGCCTTACCCTCGTCCACAGCTCTGGAGACTGATTCAAAGAAATCAATCAGATTCAGGAGACAAGATCGGCCCTTCACAAACCCAAACTGGGTGGGGTCCAGTGTTTGAAGGTTGCCAATGTCTTTGTTTATAAGTTCCATGATAATGCATTCCATGCCCTTGCAGATCAGGCTTGTCAGACTGATGGGACGGTAGTTCCAGGCATCCAAGGTGTATCCCCCCTTGTGGAGTGGGATAACTGTAGCTGTGTGCCACTTAGTGGGCACGAAGCCTGAGGTGAGGCTATGATTAAACATGCCACTTAGGTGAGGTGCCAGTTCATTTTGTAGTTCATGTAGTACACAGCCTAGGATGTCATCTGGTCCCATGGATGCTGTATTCTTAGCTTTGGAGAGTGCGGTTTCTACCTGTGTGGCCTTGAGTACCGGAATTTGGCAATCTTTTGGTATTGAGATAGGCCCTTTAGGGGGTGAGAGGGGGTGAAGCTGGTACTAAATCGATCTGCCAGGATATTGGCAATATCCTTGGGATTAGTATATTTAATGCCATTCTGCTGTAGCTCAGAGCAGATCTGAGCATTGCCATGTAGATTCTTGACATAACTATAGAATGCCTTGTGGTTGTCTTTGGAATCTTTGGCAATTTTATTTTCGTAACTGGCTTTTGAGAATTTTATGAGGGATCTCAGCTTCTTACTGAGGCTGGTGAGGGAGTTTTTTGCATCCTGGGATTTTCCTCTTTTCTGCAACAGTTTCTTCCTTTGGTTGTATAGTTTGTTTATAGCAGGGGACCACCAGATTGGCTTCCTTTTTTTGGAGAAGAGCATCTTGGTTCTATTTGGGATGGCACGATTCATGCACAAGTGGATGTGCTCGTACAGTGCCTTAGAGTAGGATTCTGCAGTCAAACTTTCAAATCCTGTCTGCATGGGTGTCGTGAAGTTTGTCACTTCTGACTTCAGTAGCATGAAGTTGGCTTTGGAGAAGTTTTTTAAGGAGGTTTCCTTACTGTGGGTGGGGTGGGGGTGGGATGTAGATGTCAAACGTGATTTGCTTATGGTCAGACCTGACCAATGAGGGGGTGACCACTGTTGTGGAGCATCTATCTCCCATGTTGGTAATGACCAGGTCTAGGATATTGGAGCCCCTGGTGGGACAATGAATTAGTTGATCCAGGGTGTTGGAATTTATGAATTCCAAGAACTGTTGGAAAAAGGAGTTCGTACCTGAGTAGTTTTCCCAGTTAATGGAAGGGTAGTTGAAACCACCCAGTATTAGGGTGTTTGGTTGTATCTTAATATTTTCCAGTATGTTTAGAAAGGTGTAGTGAGACTCTTGGGGCATGGTGGGGGATCTGTAGCCAGCTACAATTTGGATTGCAGTCTTACCTAGTGTTAGTTGCTCCTGGAGAATTTCAGATGCATTGTGTTGGGCAACTAGCCTGGAGGTGTGAATATCCTTGGTGAATATGGACACTCCTCCACCTTTAGTGTTTCTGTCTTGGTTTTGTGGCCGAAAAGTGTGGTAAGAGTTGTAGCCTGGTATTGCAGGGGTGCTCTCTGGAGCCTTGAACCAGGTCTCAGTTACTGCACAGATATCGATGTTCTACATTTTTAGGAGTGCCTCGAGACAGTGCATTTTGAGGTTTAGACTTCTAGCATTGAGTAGCATTGCCTTTAGATTTTGCATGCTTGTATCTGTTACGGTGGTGGTTTTATCCTTTGAACCTTGCCTAAAAAAGGCACTATAGGGGTGGCAAGAGCTTTAGCCATAACCTGAATCCCAGGGGTGACAGGTGCAGACCATCTCTGGCAAAGCATTGTGGTTTGTCGATCATGTCTTCCCAGGCAGACAGATACTGGATCCCCTTTGAATGACACCAGAAGCTTAGCCAATTGTTGAAGTAAATCATTTTGTCCTTATACTGTAGTATCATTCTGGGTGAAGGCAGGATGCTACTCAGGGCTAGGGTCATACCTGCCTGGGCCACATGATCCAAGAGCTCTTCCATGTCTCTTTTCATGTAGTCCAGGGAGGTACATCTCAAGTCATTCATTCCAGCATGGACAATGACAGAGTCGTATTTGTACTTGTTGTGGAGTGACTTTGAGTGCATGCGTCTTGTGGCAGATCCTGGCACCCGACAGGCAGCTGACTGTAATTTTCTCCTTGTTCAGCCTGGTGAGTGGGAAATCAGTGCGCCTGACTATAGAGTCACCTATGACTAAAGTGTTGGGTACATTGTTTTGCCTTAGGGGCTGTTGTTGGGTGGCACACTGGTGTTGTGAGCTATGTGTCACTTTGGTTGTGACTGGTGTTTGTTTGCATTTCAGCTTCGGAGGTCCTTGTTGCTTGGGCAGGTTAATCTTAAGGGTCTCCGCATATGTGGGTTTAGTGTTGCTATGTGTGGATGTTGATGGTGTGGGTTTTGAAGGGTTATGAGTTGCTTGAGGTGTAGTGCAGGTGTTAACCTTCTCCTCTTGACTGTCTAGCACAATCCTGGCCGGAGAGAGCTTTGCTTCCAGTTTGGCTATGTAAGTGCATCACTCGCAGGTTGTAGTGTTGGGTGGTAGGAGGAGAGGATTGTGTGTGTACATGAGGCAGTTGCCGCATTGCCCCAGTATGCCCAGATTCACCAGGTGGACAGGGGAAATCACCAGAAGCTGACCCTTGGACATGCCTCCTTAGGTGCTTTTTTGTAAAGTTTAAGAGCTGTTTTCCCTTACCTTTGCAAGGTACTTTGCAATTAGGCTGTTTGGGTGTTTAGTGCCTACGATTAATTTCTCCTTATTGACAAGGAGAGTTGAGTGCTTGTATCAGTTTCAGGCTTCCTAGTGCTTTCCAGCAGGTTCTAGTGCAAGTGCTAGTCACAGGGGTTCAGATTTTAGTGCTACTACTGAGAAACCAGCTAGTTCTAAGGGAAAATTTGAAGAGCAGACTTTCTGGCACCTGGAATAGTTTAACTGTAGCCTCGCAGTGCTGCACGATGCGAAAAATGTGCAAACACACACGTTTTTAAGCCAGAAAGTTGAAAAGGATAGAAATCTGCCCAAAAAGACTAATAAAATTACAATTTCAGAGCTGGAAACCACTCCTCTAATGTTAGACAGGCAGTACAATGCTCACCACTCCCACGGGTAAGCAGTAGGACTTCCCTCTACCACAGCAAGGTCTGGATAGCTCTGAACACAGAAAATAAAGTCCTGAGACAAGCAAAGCCTGGGATATGGACTGGCTAGGAAAGGTGGGAAATGAGCAAACAAGACAGTATTTTTTTTTTTTTGTTGAAACAGGCTAAACAATGCAATAATACAGTAAATAAACACAAAAAAGGCTAACACACTTGAGTGTGTAGTCCTAAACAGTAAATGCAATTAAAACTCTACAAAATTAGCAATTTAAAACTTTTTAAATGAAGCAAGGCAAGTGCACAACTGAAAAACTATTTAAGAGGCAGTAATACAGCAGAATAAGTAGCTAGTCTACATATACAGAGAAGTCTATATATACAGAAAAGCAGCTAAAACACAAACAATTCAGATGCAGTGCAACCTAGGGCACTTGAGTTGTAGCAATATTAAAGCAATTACAGTTATAATAAATGCTCTAAAATATACTCTATATTTCCAAAATGTTTGAGAAGCACAGTCAGAACACAAGGAGATTCAGGCAATTTATTTATTTTTTTTTTGAAAGGGAAAAAGGAGAAACAGGAGGCCTTCTCAGATGTTCTCTCATCATGGCAACTGTATCTATTTCTGTGCCTATAAAAGTCACATATTAAGAGGGCAACAAGGCAGACTTTTCCCAATTTATCATAACCCTAGCTGAGTGCAGAGCTGGATAGTTGAATCCCTGGCTTGTAGAAGTAGTTGCCTGGTTGTGATGGTCAGGAGCCAGTTGTCCAGGTATGGAAACACTTGGAATCCAAGACGTCTCAAGTGACCTGTCACTACCGCCTTGCATTTGGTGGACACCCTGGGGGCTGTGGTGAGACCAAAGGGCAGAGCACGAAACTGGTAATGACTGGCTGCCAGCCAGAAGCATAAATGACTCCTTGATGCTCTGTCCATTTTTATGTGGTAGTACGCATCTTGGAGGTCTATGGAGCACATCCTATTGTCTTTCCCTACCAGAGGGAGTATAGACTGCAGTGTTACCATTCGGAACTTGGACTTCTTCACTGATTCGTTTAATTTGCTGAGGTCCAAAATGGGCCTCCAGTCCCCTGTTTGTTTTGGCACTAAAAAGAATCTGGAGTAAGTTCCGAATCCTACCTGGTCTGCGGGGACGGTTTGGATGACTCTCTTATGAAGCAACTTTTGAATTTTTATGGTTGCTTGATCCCTGTGATTGGGTGGAACATCTGGGATTTTCTTGGTGGTATGGGGTGGGAAAGACAAGGGTATGCAGTATCCTCTGGTAATTATTCTTTACTCCCACTTGTCTTGGGTGATGTCATGCCAGGCTTCTGGATACAAAGATAAGCGACCCCCGACTGGCTCCAGAGAAGCACAGTCAGGCCCCACTTCAGGAGCACTGATAGGGACATCCACAGAAAGAATCGTGACCACCCTGATTTTGTGCCCCCCCCCCCTGCCTCTAGAGTAACATCTACCATTACTTCCTCCTTCTCAGCCTCTGAAGGAGGAATCACCCTGTGCATCTGAGATTTCTTGAACCATATTTTCCCACTTCTCTGACCTTTAGGGTATGGTCTAGAAGGGATAGAAAAACGTACTCCCATGGCAGAGAGACCTTTCCCTTCCTTCACCTGGTGAGTGTATCTTTTACCTTTGGTCCAAACAGAGAGGAACCGTTAAAGGGGGCATTGGTAAAAGTAGATTTGAAGGGCTCCGCAAAGTTACATAAACGCATCCATGAGTGTCTCCTAAGGGAAACTCCTGAACCCGCTGCCCTATTCTCCCCATCTACTGCATAGGATATCAGCCTCATGGAGGAGTTAACAATGGAGTTTAAGGTGGACAACTGAGCAGTAATCAGCTAATGTACCTTGGAGAGTATCTCCTAGCTCCTTTAGCAGATCTCTTTGAAGCCTAGTAAAATGGGTGAGGTAATTTGGCAATCTGAGTGTAAATGCCACTGAAGGGAAGATATGCTTCCCATATCTATCCATCATTCGAGACTCCTTGTTTGGTGGATGGACTAGTTTCTTCTTTGTGGCTGCCGCCACCACCATGGCATCTACAGGCACACCTTTAGTCAGAAAGTCTTTCTCTTTGGGGGCTGAAAGAAATTTGTTGGGCTTTCTGGGGACTGGCTCCACGGCATCAGGAGTTTCCCACACCTTTCGACTAACTAGGTCCAAGAGCTCATCAAATGGTGGAGACACCCAAGAGGCTGAAGGTTGAGACCTGAAAGTCTTCAGGTACGCTGACTCCTCATCAGAAGGGGTGACAGTGGGCCAGCCGCTTCTCTGTTTCCGGATCTCTAAGATATCTACAAAGGAGATATCATCAGAGGATGACTTAGGGGACCCTTCTGACTCCTCGAGGTCAGTGTCAGAGGTGACGGACTCATCAGGGGAGTCTACATGCTTCCTCTTGCAAGTTCTCTTCTGAGGGGGCTCCTCAGAAGGGTATTCTTGGGGAGGTTTCAGAAGACTGGGGGACACCCAAAGGGCACTCCTGAGGCTGCAGGTCTCTGCTGGCAAGAGAGAGAGAGTTGATGCTGAGACAGAGGTCGGACCTTGAGAGGGAAGAGCATCGGTACCCTTGTGCGGAGCTGAAGACCTAGACAGCATGCTACTCATTATCTCGAATGCAGATCTTTCTGGCTCCGAGGACAGTCCCAGTTCTGAGGAAACGGAAGTGGCCCTCGGCTCCAAAGTGACCGGCTCCGAGACGGATGTAGGATCCAAGCTCAGCCTAGCCGACGCACCAAGTGGTAGGCTCTGAACTGAAATAGTCCAGGTCCAGGTGTCCCTGACCGGGCCAACTGGTGAACTTCGGCTCCTAGACACCAAGGACGGCGCTAAAGGTGTCAGAGCGGAACTCGGCTCTGAGACAGACACGAGAGGTGCTGGAATCAAGGGTTCCACAACAAGTGGCACAGATAGCTCTGGCTCCAAAGGACCAACATAGCTCGGAGGAGGAATGGCAAAAAGGAGTATGGCCTTAGACGGCTCCAGAACTGATTGGGTCACAGCGGGCAAAAATTAGCTAGCGTCCATGACTTCAAGAGTCTAAGCACTACTCTCTCTGAATCCTCTTCAGAAAGACTCCTGGAGGATCTGGAAGATAAGGTAGGTGACCTAGATCTTTGCAAAATGGGAGATCTGAGAGTTGGGGAGACCGGCAATAACTTCCTAGACCGGCTCCAAGGTAAGTGTTCAGTAGTCGGCTCGAAAAACTTGGGGCCTTCACTGAAGTGTTGATATCGATAACCTCGACTGGCTCCGAGGACAGTGGAGCCGAAGAGGTAGAAGGTTTTTCCAATTCTGAGATTTTCTGAGGAGGGCCAAATAAAATAGTCAGTGTGGGAGAATGTCTCTTGCCCGACGTGATCTTCTCTTTTTTTGAAGAAGGAGATCTGGAATGTGAAGATGAAGAGCTGGCTAAATCCTCCTCAAAGGAAGGCTTAAGGAGACCTTTCAGGATCAGTTTGTTCTTCCTTTACTGGAGAAATCAAGAACTGAAGGAGTGACAGAAAGAACATGTTTCCTGAAGATGTATGGCATAGAGACTAGGGTTACCACCTTTCCCACTTTGCGAGGGACAGTCCCTCTTTGGGCAGTTGTGTCCTGACTAAAAATTGTAAAAATGGCAAATGTCCTGAGATTTTAGGACACAATTATTTCCTAAATTTTATGTAATAGTTGCATAAAACAGTTATTCTGTATCTAAAATACCTAAATGTTATAAGAAACAGAATAAGCAACTAAAATGCTACAAGAATAGGCTTTTATTTAGGCAAAAAAGTTAAGTTTTATCCTTTGTACTGACCATGGGTATGTGTCGGCCTGTAAAATCTGATGTTTGTACCAAAAATGTCCCACTTTGGCCATTTGAAAGGGTGGCAACCCTAACAGAGACAGTAAATACAATTACTATGTCCGTCAGTTATTGACATTTTTTGAGAGCATTTGAGACACTTAACCCAAAGGTTTATGATCCTTAGACTCCTTAGACATGTTTACTCAAACAGAATCATGAGGGAAAGGCAGAAAGAGAGGACAAGGTCCTCTAACTTAAATGGGCCTAGCCCTGCAAGAATACTGCACACAAGGAAAAACAACAGAGGACAAGGTCCTCTAACTTAAACAGGCCTAGCCCTGTCAAGAACAACACACAAAGACAAGCAAAAACAGAGGACTAGGTCCTCTAACTTAAACGGGCCTAGCCCTGCTGAGGAAACAACACCAGAAAAGGTTAATAGAGGACTAGGTCCTCTAACTTAAATGGACCTAGCCGTAAACAGAGGAGAAGCGAAGTCAAGAAAAAAACTACCTAAAAATTGCAAAAAAATCAACAAAAAGCTAATTACTAGCTAATAAGAATTAGTAAAGACACTGCACACAGCTATCAATTATAGTACTATACTAGTGAAAAATACAATATTAAAATAGGTCCTAACCCAAACATGGACCTGCGCTAAGAGTAAATATAGCAAAAACTGTCACACAAGAAAGGGATTTTCGGGCTTTGGTTAGTGGTAAACATGAACTATACCAACACAATTTAAGTTGGACAGAATTCCATTTGCTTAACAGTCTTAGGAACGATAAAGATGTGAGGGTGATGAAACCAGATAAGGATGGGGGGGGGGGGGGGCGGGGGGTTGTTATTATGTCCAAAGTCGATTATTGCAACAAAATGAATGGTTATTTGACAATCAATTTTATGAGGAATCTTCCTTAAATGCTGTGAATATTTCTTACTCTTAATATTTGAGCTTTTGCTTAAGGATATGTTTGACCAGGGTGCAATTTCTTATGATTTATGGACTTCTCTGATATGCAAATTCTCAATGGTGCCATCTATCTTTGGGATTCCAAAGATATATAAAAGTGTTAAGGACCCCCATCAGACCCATTGTTAATGTTCACAATTCTAAGATACATTCTCTGCCCAGATACATTGATTTTCACCTTAATAAAATCTTAGAGTCATTTGACTACTTATGCAGAGACTCCTGAAACTTTTTAGTTAAACTTGGGCATTTAAATTTTTCTGATGATGTGGTATTTCTAACGATAGATGTTGTTAACTTTTTTAATGTTATTCCCCACAGTGTAGGAGTTGAATGGTTCCATTAATTTTTAACTACCTCCACAGATTTGTCTAATGTTGAGGTCTACATTTTGACAACATTTATTGAAGTTATATTAAAAAATAACTTTCTTTTTTTGAAGGCCAATATTTCCTTCAAAAAAGGGGTGTAGCAATGGAGGTAGCATGTGCCCCCATTTTTTCTAACATCATTATGCTGCAATGGGAAAAAAGTATTTGTTTAACACCTTTTGCCCACCCCCTTGCGAAGTCTATGTCCATTTTCTGGACATTTTTATTGTATGGAGGAATTCATCAGATATTTTGACCTTCATGGAGTACCTCAACAACTCCACTTCCTTTTTGAGATTTACCTTTAATATGAGTAAATCTACTATTAGTTAATAGGATGTGGAGCTGAGTAAAGATTGTGTGCATAAGAGCTATGTTAGCAACATTTATAGGAAGCCCACCTATTTTAACAGCCTGTTACACTACACTAGTTGGCATCTGTTTCATCAAAAAGGGGTTTTGTTAAGGGGCAATACGTTAGACTCACACAGATGATTTATTTATTATTTTTATTATTTTATTTTATTTTACATTTGTTTACCGGGCTAGTCCAGCTGGATATATGTCCATTTTCAGTGGAGGCCCGGGGAGAAAAGCTAAAACCTTTTTAGAGGAAGGTACCAAATTGGCGGGCATGCTGTGTGCCAGAGGGTATCCTGCTGAGCTGATAGACATTTCTTCTAAGGTTAAGAACAAAAGAAGTAGGAGCAAATTTTGTCCACTTCTTGGATTTGATTAAAGCCACAATGAAAATCAAGGGCTTGAGGCACACTGTAATGTAGATGATTTTGGGCATGCATTTGTTACGACATATACTTATGAATATGGTGACATTATTACTATCTTGAAAAGAAATTGGAATTTTTTTGTGCTTTAAGGGGGTTCTTGATAGTACTGCTGGACAATCCAAAGTATTTTTTAGAAAAGGGAGATCTATCAAAAATTATTTGGAACACAACTGGGACAATTTTGGTACCCCTAGTTGCAAGAAAAGTAGGACTTTTAAATGTGGTATATGTCCCCAATGTAGGTTTATATTAGTTAAGGATGTGCTGATTGTCAAAAAGAGGGAAGTTAGGACCGCCTTTCATTGCACGTGTAATTCGCTGGGTATTGTTTATATTGCCCAGTGCCAGGAATGCCTTTGTTTTTTATGTGGGCAAGACTCTGCAACAGTTTACAGAATGGATTTATGAGCATATATATGACATTAAACACAAAAAAATGAACAATGCTCTTGCTAAATATGTTGCAGAATTTTCTATACATAGGTTTTTATTTTTGGGGGTTGACATGATAACAACGAACCCCACAGGGGGGCCTTGGGTTGACTATATTGAGTTCAGAGAATTAATGTGGAAAATTAGATTAGATGCCCATAATAATCCTGGGTTAAACAATCAATTATCTATTTCTAGCCTTTCGAAGTTGAAATCGTATGTTATTTGATGTACTATATATTACAATAGGTTTGATTAAGTTATGTATTTTGTTTATTTGATAAGGTTATGTAAGTTGCTTTATTTATTTATTTTTTTACTGCAGTGTGTAAAATGAATAGTGGATGATGTTTGAGTTTAAGCAAGCATTTTTAAATTGCAGTTACTGGTTGAGAGTGTAACATGTGATTAGTTGCAGGGGGATTTAAGCAGTATGTTTTAAGTGTATTCAAATTCTGAGGAAGTCCTGGTTATAGGCGGATGAAAGAGCTAAATCTGATTTCAAAAAAGAGTTTTTATTTTCTTTGGCCCAGCCCCTCTGGATTGAGCGGGTTTTGTTTGGAATTTTACATTTGTGTACTTTTTTGTGATTTCTGGTTTTAGTTTGTGTTGTCTGTTCTTAACCCGGTCAATTTGAATGGGGCTTCTCTGGGTTTTAACTCAGAACAAACTGATACTAATATCAGAGCTTTGACTCAGTTGGTACAGCAGTTATCCCAGCAAGTCACTTCTTTATCAGTCAGACTTGGTTTTGAAGAGTTACCTGCAACGTTTCCTTCCTTAACTTTGCCTCCTGGGTAAGGTACACCTAATGGTATTGATTGGAACTTTAACCATGGCAGTTTCAACAGAGCTATTAATAATTCTACTATTGATTCTGGAAAGATAGACATGGTCTCCTGGCTTAAATTTCAGGTTATTCAGCAGCAACTGTCAGAGGTAATACTACTCTTAGTAAATATTTGGACATGTTTGAAAGTAAATTATTGAAATGTAGGAAGCTACAGTTGGAGAACAGTTATTTTTATGAGCATTTAAAACACAAACTGGTGCCAAAGGGCTTAAGAAGTTGGAGAGATCCTAATGGTTTGATTATCAACTCACCCCTGCATAAGGAATTGCTTGTTTTTTTTGATCGGCAGAGGGTGTGAGTTGATGGAACTCCTCATTAAGCATAATCAGGTGTTCATCGACAATTTAACCAAGGGTATTTTTGAACTTGAATAGACTATTACTAAAGATTTATTATTTGAGAGCCATCTGGAGAAATATAAAAAGATTTTCTATGACATCAACAAAATTTCTCTAGACATTAAGACCTGAAAAGAAAAAAAGCTTGAACAGGGCAGGTTAGATTATCAGAAAGGGTGCACTTATCCATCACCTAGCAACAATGCCTCCAATTCAGCTGGTGGTAATACGCTTAATGGTTCAGTCTACAATGCACATTCTACTGAGGAGGATGATCACTCTTTAGCCCAGGCCCTTTTAAGACATTCCAAGAGACTCAGGATCAGGAAGAACTTTCAGTCTTCGGAGCAGCATCTTGCGATGGTTAAACAAGCACCTCTGTTTCAGCATGGCGGACCAGCGAGACAGCAGCACAGGTTCAGGAACTGATTAATTTTGATAGTGAACTTGAAGACTTGAAGAGGGATTATGTTTTACTATCAATGTCAGTGGTGGTTTTAAAAGGATCTATATTAGATCACCGAATGTTTAAAAAAGTGAACGATGATTAATCGACCTCATGTAAGTGAAAGCTTACACGTTCGAACTTTCAGAACAGCAATTTTTTTCCTAGGAAAAAAAAGTGCTGTTCCAACAAAAATAAATAAAACACTTTAAACATTACATTAAGTGGGGGGCTTCGCCCCCCACACCCCCCCTACTTCAATATACCAACTCCGAGACCGCACTACAGTGCCAAAAACGGCAAAGTAACAAAGCGGCCAAGCAAATTCTTTCCCAGGGAAAGAATTCGCTTAAAAGCCGCTTCGATATTTTGCCATTTCACGCTTTTGAGTTTGACCAAGACGCATTCGAAAGAATGCATCTTCGGTCTTCTAATAGGGAACCTTTTAAAATTTTTAACTACACTCATAATGAATACGGCTTAAAAATATGTGAACTTCTGAGCAAAGATTTTTTTTTTTGTTTGTTCCATCATTGGGTATGAGGACTGATTCTATTATCATTGGCTTAAAGCTGTTTTTGAGAAAATAGAATTTTAAGATTGTTTTTCAGGAATGCAACATGTTTGGCAATACGGTTTGTAGGAAAATTGTATACAATCCCCCATTACACCACTCACTTGTTTTATTTGAGAAGCTTTGTGAATGGGATTTTCGGACTTTGGTTAATGGTAAACATGAACTATACCAACACAACTTAAGTAGGACAAAATTTCATTTACTTAAGAGTCTTAGTAACGATAAAGATGTGAGGGTGATGAAACCAGATTAAGGGGGGGGGGTTGCTATTATGTCCAAAGGCAATTATTGCAAAAAAATGAATGAGTTATCTGCCAATAAATTTTTTATGCTTATATGACCTTTTGCTTAACAGGGTGCATTTTTTTATGATTTATGGACCACTCTGATGTGCAAATTCCCAATGGTGCCATCTATCTTTGAGATTCCAAAGATACATAAAGTGTTAAGGGTTTCCCCATGAGACCCATTGTTAATGTTCACAATTCTAAGATACATCCTCTGGCAAGATACATAGATTTTCACCTTAAAAAGGTCTTGGAGTCATTTGACCACTTATGCAGAGACTCCTAGGATTTTTTAGTTAAACTTAAGCATTTAAATTTTTCTGATGATGTGGTGTTTCTAACGGTGGATGTTGTTAACATTTTTAATGTTATTCCTTATGACATAGGAATTGAATGGTTCCATGAATTTTTAACCACCTCCACAGATTTGGCTAATGTTGCGGTCTTGACAACTTTTATGGAAGTTATATTAAAAAATAACTTTTTTTTTTTTAAGGCAAATATTTCCTTCTAAAAGGGGGTGTAGCAATGGGGGTGGCATATGCCCCCATTTTTTCTAACATCATTATGCTGCAATGGGAAAAACATATTTGTTAAACACATTCTGTCCACCCCTTGGGAAGTTTATGTCCGTTTTTTGGACGACATTTTTATTGTCTGGAGGAATTCATCAAATGATATTTTCACCTTCACAGAGTACCTCAACAACACTTCCTTTTTGAGATTTACCTTTAATATGAGTAAATCTACTATTAGTTCTTTGGATGTGGAGCTGAGTAAAGACTGTGTGCATAAGAGGTATGTTAGCAACATTTATAGGAAGCCCACCTATTCTAATAGTCTGTTGCACTACACTAGTTGGCATCCATTTCATCAAAAACGGGGTCTCGTTAAGGGGCAATACATTAGAGTTGCATGGATGATATTGAGAAGTTATGCACCTACCATAACGTTCCATGTTAGTTGTCTTCTCTCGCCTTCTTTCTTGCTGGATGGGTTCGGAGCCGATCCTCGGCTCCGACTCGGCCACTTAATAAAGCTCGAGAGCTAATTTTACCGGCTCGAGGCAACCCTATATCCCATGATGCAAGGCGATGACTACCCAGATCTCGTTTGGTAGCTAAGGAAAATTATGCAATATATTCCTCCAACTGGAGAGGAGGAGGAATAGGTACTAATAATAATCCCCCGAAAAAGATCAACCTGATCTAGTGACACTAGTAAGCTGATTAGCTGGAAAAATTGGATCAAGACTCTTAAAGGAAGAGGAACAATCTTCTCGGTCTGACCAGGCTAGGGGGATGGTGGGGAAGAAAGAAGGCGAGAGAAGACAACTGACATGGAACGTTATGGTAGGTACATAACTTCTCAATGTTAAGTTGTCAATCTCGCCTTCATTCTTGCTGGATGGGACCGCGTCCCTAGCACCTCTATCCTGGGTGGCTCAATGGAACAGACTCTTGAGAATGGTGGAACCAAAATTTGCTCTGTCTCTGGAGGCCAAGTCTAATTTGTAATGCGAAACAAAGGTATGAGGAGTGGCCCATGTGGCTGCTGCACAAATAGTGTCTATTGGAAGTCTAGCCTGAAAAGCTGTAGATGTAGCTAGTGCTCTGGTAGAATGGGCTTTTGGTCTAGAAATCAACTCTTTACCTCTGAGCTGATAAATGCACGTAATCACAGAAGACAGCCATCTAGATAGGGTTACCTTGGATACTGGAAGGCCTTTCCTGTTCTCTGCATAGGATAAAAACAGTTGATCAGATTTCCTAAAATGTTTGGTTCTGTCCAGATAATATCTGAGTTGGCGGTGAACATCGAGATAATGTAGTTTTTGTTCCACTCTATTAGAATAATTTGGGAAAAAAACTGGAAGATCAATAGATTGATTTAAGTTCGTCTGCGATGCCACTTTGGGTAAGAAAGACGGATTAGTCCTTAGAGAAACTCTGTCTTTGTGGAAGATTAAGTAGGGAGGATGAATGCAGAAGGCATGAAGCTCAGATACTCTCCTGGCAGAAGTAATGGCGACTAGAAAGAGTGTCTTCCAAGAAAGAAATTTCAATGAACAGGTAGCCGCAGGTTAGAAAGGGGGAAGAATCAAGGATGTTAAAATTAAATTTAGATCCCACTGTGGTGGGGGGTCTCTAATCGGAGGTTTAAGTAAAAATATACCTCTAAGGAATGCCTTGCAAATTTTATGTGACATGATGTTGTGGTCCAACAAGCCGATATGAAAATTTGAAATGGCTGCCAGCTGAGCTTTTACTGTGGAGGAAGAAGATCCTGAATGAAAAATCTCGGCTAGGAAGTCCAAGACCGAATGAATGGGAGCAGTAAAGGGATCTATGTTCCTAACTTTTGCCCAGAAGGAGAAACGTTGCCATTTACTAGTGTAAATCCTTCTGGTGGAAGATTTAAGGGAAGCTACTATGATATCCCGGATGGGATTAGAAATCATAGGAAGCCTGGCTAGGGATGGAAGTGGAGCAACCAAGCAGTGAGGTTGAGAGAAGGTATGGATTGATGCAGCTGCCCCGACTGGTGGGTCAGAAGATCTGGAACCGGGTCCAGATGCCATGGCTGTACCAAAAGATAACGATGTAGGAACGGAAACCATATCTGTCGAGGCCAATAAGGGGCAATGAGAATCATCTTGGCTCTCAAGGCGGTTGCTTTCTGAATTACTTGTGGTATGAGAGGGAAAGGAGGAATCTTGGATTAGAGCGTCTCTGGGGGGATGGCCTAGAAGGGGGAAGAGAGAGAAGAAGTCGGGGCATTTGCTGTTTTGAGGGGTAGCAAAAAGATTGCAGCAAGGAAGGCCCCACTTCTGAAAAAATCTCTTCCATCACAGATTGTTTGAGAGACCACTCGTGAGGCATAAGAATAGCTCTGCTCGACCTGTCCTCTATGATGTTGGATTTCCCGGGGATATGCGTTGCTATCAGAAACCGCTGAGAAGAGATTGCCCACTGCCAAAGTCTGAGTGCCTCTCGACACAGTGGATAGGACTTGGTTCCGCCCTGCTTGTTGATATACCACACTACGGACATATTGTCCATTTGGACTGCAATAGTTCCCAGGGGAAGAGAGTCGTGGAGGGCTTGCAACGTTAAAAGCACTGCTCTCATCTCCAGGACATTTATGTGCAGGTGGCATTCGAAAGGTTGCCAAGTGCCATGGACCATCCTGCCCTGATAATGCCCCCCCCACCTGAACAGGGAGGCGTCCGATGTAACCGTGGTGACCGGGGCAGGAGGAACAAAGGGTCTGCCCTGATGGACTTGAGGGGACAATATCCACCAGGTCAGATGCCTTTTGCAAATTGGAGTTATTATGATCCTGTGACGCATGGGAAGTCGTTGAAAGGACCATTGGGCGAACAGCATCCATTGTAGGAGACGCATGTAAAAGCGGGCAAGGGGAAGAAGTGTTATGGCGGCTGCCATAAGACCCAATACTTTCAGAGCAAATCTGGCCTGAATTTTGTCGCTGTGAAGAATCACATGGATGTGGTTTTGAATATCCAAGATCCTTTGGTCTGTTAACTTTGCTGAAAGTTGTACAGTGTCCAATTTGGCACCTATAAAGGTAATAGATTGACAGGGCGACAAGGCAGATTTTTCGAAATTTATAGAAATCCCTAGCCCTCTGCAAATGTGAATGGTGTAATCTCTGGCTTGGAGAAGTTGATGCCTGGTGGTGGCAGTGAGGAGCCAGTCGTCTAGATATGGAAACACCTGGAATCCTTGATGTCTCAGGTGAGCCGTAAACGCTGCCATACATTTGGTGAACACTCTGGGGGCAGTAGTGAGTCCAAATGGCAAGGCTCTGAATTGGAAGTGACTGGCCCCCAGCCGAAAGCGGAGAAACCTTCTGGAGCACCTGTGAATTTTTATGTGATAGTACGCATCCTGAAGGTCCACCGAGCACATCCAATTGTCCTTGCCCAGAAAGGGTAGAATGGACTGAAGCGTGACCATCCGGAATCTTGTTTTCTTTACAAACTTGTTTAGTTTGCTGAGATCTAATATTGGTCTCCAGTCCCCTGTCTTTTTTGGTACTAAAAAGAACCTTGAGTAGATTCCGGATCCTATTTGGTCTGCTGGGACTGGCTGGATGGCTCTTTTTGCTAGCAGTTTTGATATCTCTGGTACTGCTAGTTCCCTTAGACCGGGTGGAACGTCTGGAAGGGTTCCCTTTTGCTGAACTGGGGTTTGAATAAAGGAAATTTTGTAACCCTCGGATATAATCGACTGTACCCATTTGTCTTGAGAAAGTGAAAGCCAGGCTTTTGGGTACAGCGATAATCTTCCCCCGACTGCCCCAAAGGTGGACAATCGGGCAACATCTCAGGGATGCTGGAAGGGTTTGTCAGAGAGAGGCTCCCTGCTACCCTGATTCTGCGGACCCCCTCTGCCCCTAGGGCGGCGTCTGTTGTTGTTACCCCCTCTGCCTCTGGGGGTAAACTGACCTCGTGCGTCAGGCGTGACTCCTTGAGATTTGTGGAACCGCATTTTCCCTCCCTTCTGACCTTTTGGGTAAGGTCTTGAAGGGGTGGAGAAACAGACTCCTACAGCAGAAAGAGTCTTGCCATCTTGTTCACATCTAGTCAAGGTGTCTTTCACTTGAGGTCCGAACAAGGTCGAACCATCAAAAGGAGAGTTTGTGAAGGATGCCTTGAAGGGGTCTGCAAAATTACAAAGCCGCATCCAGGATTGACGCCTTAAAGCCACTCCTGTGCCTGCGGCCCTACTCGCTCCATCAGCTGCATATGAAATGAGCCACATGGAGGAGTTAACAATGGAGTTTAGGATTCCTAGCTGTGAGTTAATTTTATCCTGGGACCCAGCAGCTGACGGATCCTGTAAAACTTCTCCCAAATCTTTAAGAATATCTCTTTGAAGGCGGGTGAAGTGACACAAGTAGTTCAGCGACCGCATGGCAAAGGTCGCTGAAGAAAAAATCTGCTTGCCGTACCTATCCATAGTCCTGGAATCCTTGTTAGGAGGATGGACAGGTACTGAAGGATCAGCTAGTTCCTTCTTGGTGGCTGCAGCCACCACCATGGCATCAACCGGGACACCTTTTGTCAAATATTGCCTATCAGGTGGGGCCATGATGAATTTAGAAGGCCTCCGAGGAATGGGTTCCACCGAATCCGGGGCCATCCACTCCTTCTGAGCCACCACGTCCATAAGAGGGTCGAAAGGCGGAGACACCCAGGAGGTGGAGGGTCGAGACCCAAACGCCTCCAGGTATACCGACTCGTCCTCGGAAGGATTAAGGGAAGGCCAGTTCCCCCTCTGCTTAAGGAGTTCAAGGATGTCTGAGAAAGAGACATCCTCAGAGGGGGACCTTGGGGATCCCTCCGACTCATCCAAGTCAGTATCGGATGTAATAGACTCGGGGAAGTCTAGATGTTTCCTCTTACATGTCCTCTTACGCGGAGGTTCACCTAATGGGTCAGGAGAAGCCTCGGAAGAGGAAGATATTCCCAGTGGGGAAACCTGAGGCGTTGGATCTCTGGGTCTGGGAGCAAGAGAGTGGGAAGAGACGTCAGCAGGCACTGTAGTGGGAGGAGCTGATGGAAGTGACCATTGACTACGCCCTGGGGCTAGTACACTCCTCATCACCTCGAAGGCTCCCCCGTCAGAGAGGCCAGAATGCTCCCGCTCCGAAGAGATAGGAACCCCAGGCCGCACCGACAGGGACGGCTCCGAGGCTGATGTCGGGGCTGAGCTCACCAGCGCCGAAGCTCCGAGAGGGAGAACGAGGACGGACAAGGGTCCGATGCCATTCGCCCCCTCGGAGCCGACGATAGAGACCAGATGCCCAGATCCCTCCAATGAAGGCATCAAGGAGGAAATCGGAGCAGAGGACAACGGAGCCGAAGGGGGGGGGTGGTATCGGCTCCGAAGATACAACAGTCACGGCTCCGAGGAGCTCCAGCGCCGAGCTCTGTAAGAGAGTCGAAGGAGGAATGTTAGGTGGATGTGTAATAGCTACCGTCTGTTGAGACGGGCTATGGAGCATTTGGGCCAATGCCTGAGACTATAATAGTCTACTCACCACTCCTCTCAAGGTCGTGGTCGGACAGCCTGGACGACCGAGAAGACCGGCTCCGATGGCTCCGCTCCGAGAGCAGGGGTGATCTTGGAGCCGAATGTATCGACTCCAAAGAAGGGGATCTTGATCTCTTTCTTGAGATAGGTGGAGCCGAAGGAGCCGAGGATACGTCGGCTCCAGCCGGAGCCGACACTGAGTGCCCAGATTTAGCAGCATCGGCGCCGGATGGAGCCGATACTGTAGCTTGTGACATAGAAGGATCGGCTCTGGCCGGAGCCAATCTTGTCACAGAAGGCAAACCAGTAGCCGATGGCTTAGGGCTTGGAACCGAAGGCTTAACTGGTTTCGAGGGCTTCCATGGAGCCGACTTAGTCGGGGAGCACTCAGGCTTTAATAAGCCCCTCAGTATTAATTTATTTCTGCGCTCCTGCAGGACTCTTGGGCTAAAGGCATGGCAGACAGCACAAGAGTCCTGCAGGTGCAGAGGTCCCAGGCAGTAAACACAAGAAGTGTGACCGTCTGTCAGAGACATCTTCTGACAGCACGAGTCATACTTCTTGAAGCCTGAGACCTTTGTGTCCTTCGGCATAACTGTGTCGAGGAAACACTAAGTGACAAAAAACACAGACACACACAATAAACACCCAATCCAATAAAAATTAAAACAGGGATACAAACACACTCAAAACACCACACATAAACCCTGACAAAAAATTAGGAAAGGGGGAGGCTTAAGGCCTAACTTAGGGGAAGAGATAAATAACTGGAAAAATAGGGAACACTAACAGAAATAGGGTTAAACTAATCGTTAAGACTTTACACAACAACGGTAGTGACTAAAACTAAAGGGGAGAGACTAAAGTCTGAAATTTGAAAAAACTTACCAGGAGCCGGTAAAAAAAGCACCTCGCAAGCGAAAGCGGCAAACGAGATCTGGGTAGTCATCGCCTTGCATCATGGGATATAGGGTTGCCTCGAGCCGGTAAAATTAGCTCTCAAGCTTTAGTAAGTGGCCGAGTCGGCGCCGAGGATCGGCTCCGAACCCATCCAGCAAGAATGAAGGCGAGATTGACAACTTAACATCTAAGGATAAAACCTTTTGTGGAGGAAGGTACCAAATTGGCAGGCACACTATGTGCCAGATGGTATCCTGCTGAGTTGGTAGACAATATTTTTTCTGAGATTAAGAACAAGAGAAGTGGGGGCATATTTTGTCCACTTCTTGGATTGAAAATCAAGGGCTTGAGACACGCTGTAATGTGGATGGTTTGGGGCATGCATTTCTTATGACTTATACCTACGAATACGGTGACATTATTACTATCTTGAAAAGAAATTGGAATATTTTTTCGTGCTTTGAGGGGGTTCTTGATAGTATTGGTGGACAGCCAAAAGTGTTTTTAGAAAAGGGAGATCTATCAAAAATTATTTGAACTACAGTTGGGACAATTTTGGTACCCCTAGTTGCAAGAAAGGTGGGACTTTTAAATGTGGTACATGTCCCCAATGTAGGTTTATATTAGTTAAGGATGTGTTGATTGTCAACAAGAGGGAAGTTAGGATCTCCTTTCATTGCATGTGTAATTCGCTGGGTATTGTTTATATTGCCCAGTGCCAAGAATGCCTTTGTTTTTATGTGAGCAAGACTCAGCGATGGTTTAGGGAACAAATTTACGAGCATATATATGACATTAAACACAAAAAAAATTAACAATGCCCTTGCTAAACACGTTTCAGAATTTTCTACAAATAGGTTTTTATTTTTTTAGGGTTGACATGATAACAAAGAACCCCAGAGGGGGGCCTTGGGTTGACTATATTGAGTTCAGAAAATTAGATTAAATTCCCATATTAACCCTGGGTTAAATGATCAATTATCTATTTCTAGCCTTCTGAAGTTGAAATCTTATCTTATTTGATGTACTGTATATTACACTAGGTTTGATTAAGTTATGTATTTTGTTTATTTGGTAAAAGTATGCAGATAGTTTTATTGAATGTTTTTTTTACTGCATTGTGTAAAATGAATAGTACATGCTGTTTGAGTTTAAGTGAGCATTTTTAAATTGCAGTTTACTGGTTGAGAGTGTAACGTGATTAGTTGCAGAAGGATTTAAGCAGTATGTTCTTAAGTGTATTCAGATTCTGAGGTAGTCCTGGTTATAGCTGGACGAAAGCACTAAATCTGATTTCAATAAAGAGTTTTTGTTTTCCTTGGATTAGTCCTTCTTGAGTGAGCGGGTTTTGTGTGGTATTTTACATTTGTATTCTTTTTTGTGATTCCTGGTTTTAGGCTCTGAAGAAGCCCTCAGGGACTTCTGAAGAGACCTTATCCTGCATTCTGAGGAAACGGGTTGGAGTGCTTTGAAGCGAGTTTGAGCCCCAGAAAAAGCAGGTAGCAAGACTTTTAATATTAACTTATTGTGCCTGTCTGACAGAGCCCTTGGGTTAAAAGTGACGCAAATGGCACAAGAAGAATTAAGATGGTCAGCTCCCAGGTAGTAGACGCACTTCCAGTGAGCATCTGAGTTCGAGATCTTATGCCCACAAGAAGTGCACTTCTTGAATCCAGTAGGTTTCTCGGACATATTAACAAGTAAGAGACGTGTAACTTAAGGGAGAAAAGGATAACAATGTACAGAGTACTAAATAGCACTGTTTTTTTTTTTTTTTTTTGTAAAGAGAACCTAGGAGGGAAAACTGAAAGAAATACCTAAAAAGGGTACTGAAAGGAATAAAAAAGGAAAGTATCAACAATGGTAACAATACTATGAGAACATGTTCAGAAAAGAAAACAAGAAAGTGAAAACCCTGATGTCAACAAAGCTACAGAGGGAGGAAAGGAGCAGTTACAATCTCTAATAGTAAAAGAAGAAAGTTTAGGAAGAATTTGAGAGAAACTGATAAAAATATATTCCTTACTAGCTTGATAATGAAAATCTCCATCTTACCACGATGGCAGCAAATGACATCTGAGGAGACAGGGAGAGAATACAACATTTAGGGGAGGGGGAGGAGCTCGAGAATTGGATCCAAAGTTTTTGTATGTGGCCAGGTCAAATCCAAACCCATTTATGAGCCTGAATGAAAAGGGACAACATCAGATTCATCCAGCTTGCAGTGCATGATGAAGGTATGCTCAGAGGGCCAAGTTGCTGCCTCTATAATACTTCTAGAGTCCACTGCTTTCCAAAATGCCACTTATAAGGAAAAGGCCCTAGTGAAAAGTGCCTTTACTTTGCCTGGATTTGTCTCACCATGGCAGGTGGTAACAAAAAAATAATACCTGAAAGCAACTGATGTGCAATGGATTGTTTTGAGACAGGTTGACCTTTCTTTGCTCCAGAAAAGGAAATAAAAAGCCTTTTGGCCTTTCTAAAGGGATTTGATCTATCAAGGTAGTACCTGAACTGCCTAGCTACATTTAGAGTATAAAGTAACATCTATCTCATATACTTAGCTTCTGAAAAGAACACAGGGAGAGTAAAAGACTAATAGAAAGTGAAGACTGAAACCACTTTCAGCCTGAAAAACGTAACAGAACTCTTTCAGTGCAGAAAACTGAGTAAGGCTGTCCCACAATGAAATCTTGTAGCTCAGAAACCCACCTTGCAGATGTCAAAACAATAAGCAAAATAGTTTTCCATATTAAGAACTTAAGACCAGAGTGAGTTGCTGGTTCAAAAGTGGACAGGTTAATTTTTCAAGAACACAGTTGAAATCCCATGAAGAAGGAATTTGCTTGTGAGAGTGTCTCATATGCAATACTTTTTTCGTGACTTGTTTCACCAAAAAAGAAGAAAGAGAAAGGGCGATCCATTGGCAGACATGCTGAGATGGCCACTAAATGCACCTTAATGGACATATATGCTAAACCATCCTGAAGTAGCTCACACCAATATTACAAGACTATAGGGATATTAACCGCAATGGACCCTCTCTGTTTCTGTTTAGTCACCACTTAGAAAACCTCATCCATTTGTAAGATTAGAAGATTTTCTACTAGTGGGTTTTCTGGTCTCCTTTATCACCTGCTGCACATGCTCAAGAAACAAGTGCATAAACAGCATCAAGACAGAATCATCCAGTCTGTCAATAGAAGTTTCTTCAAATTGGTGAGCACCAGTTGTGTGAGAGCAGGTCTAGCATGCGAGGAAGTCTGTGGTAATTGCCCTTGGTTAATGCCAGAAACTAGGAGAAACAAGACTGCCTGGGCCAACAAGGGATTACAGCAATGATCTTTAGCATTCCCCCTTGAAATTTCAGACGTACCTTGTAAATCAGTGGAAAGGGTGGATACAAATGCAAGAACATTCCCATCCCAGGGAACAAAAATGTGTATGTCCTCTAAGCATGGCTACAACGATGTCTGGAAGAGAATTTCTTCCAGACATCTGTCTGTCTTGAAAAGAGGCAAACAGATCTATTACAGGCATTCCCCAAATCTGGACTAGATCCTGGAACACCACTGCTTTGAGCTTCCACTCATGAGGGTCTGCCCAGGATCTGCTCAGTCTGTCTGACACAATTTACTGCTCTGATGGGATGTCTGATTCCTGAAGAGAGAGAGAGAATGCTGAGAATCCTGCTCCAGGGCTATCACTGCCAACCAGCACAGAAAGTAAGTAAGACCTTGTATCCCCTTAGTTTGTTGAGGTACCACATCACTGTGGCTGTGTCTGCAACCACCAGAATAGGACAAAGAGTCCAAAGGTGGTGAGTGACTTTCAAGGCATGAAACACTGCCAACAACTCCTAGATATTGAAGTGCTTCCATGCGTCCTTGGGTTCCCAAGTGGCTACCACTTGCATCTCCACTGACACAGCTCCCCAACCAAAGTTGGACAAATCTGTCTAGACAGATTGCACTGACATCGAGGGGGAGTGGAAAGGGAAAGCCCTGAACTGATAAACAACTGAGCTGCCTGATGAAGGACAGCACCAGCAACTGGGAGTCTAGGCAAGGAAGGTGCTTGGTCCAACAATTTCAAACAAACTACTGAATATGTCTCACGTGAAGATGGGCCAGTGGTAAAATGAGAATCATGGAAGCCAATTGTCCAAAAATTTCTAGAAATTCGCTCACTGAGGCGACATTCCTCTGGAAAGATTCTGGAAGCGCTATCTGGTATGCCAAGACCTTGTCTTCTGGCAGAAAAAAACAGACTCTTGTTGAAGTCAATTAAGCACCCCAGAAAGACGAGCCTTTGTGGGGGGGTCAAATATGACTGACTGTAGGAGGTTCAACTTGAACCTTACATGGGGCAGTCAAGACAAGACCTTGCCTAGTGATTCCACACACCTGGATGGATGCTCTGCACAGATCAGCAAGTCATCCAAAATATGGAAAAAAGAGAATGCCCAGAGCCCTTCTGTGAGCCATTAATGGAGCAAGACATTTGGAAAACTTAGCCCAAAGGGCAATACAGAAAACTGAGAACCAGACACAACAAATCTCAGATATCCCCTGAAGTGATAAGCCTTTGGGATATGAAAAAGGCAGCCATTAAGACCAGGATCAACATGAAGCAGTGAACTGGTAACAGAAGAGGTACTGTATGCAGGGCGAGCATAGTGAACTTGATGGCCTTGATAAACATATTCAAAAAAGAAAGGTCCCACATTGGTCTGTATCACTGCTGTTTTTGGGGAACCAAGAAAATACTAGAGATGAAACCTTTCATTATTTCTGAAGGAGAGAAAGATGTTATGACTCCTGAGTTCATTTCTTTCTGGGGAATAGGAGGGAATAACAAAGTCTAGTCAGGAAGATAAAGTGGAACCCCCCCAAAAGGAGACAGGTCTTACCACTTCCGTCTGAAACCCCTGGCAACAAAGCTTAGTACCCATCTTGAGAGATGAGGAACCCAATGGGGCTTGATAAAGATGGGTGCAGCTTCTTGGCATAGTCATAAGGTGGAAGTGGGTATCCTTTCAAGGACAGAAACCCTTCTTGTTGGGCTTGGTGGAGTTGTTGTCCTGCCATTGCCTTTTATTACTTTGGATATTGTTTGGCTGAGACTTCTGCTTGTTAAGCCACTTATCTTGTTTAAAGGAGAAGAACAGGGAATATGAAACATTTTTTGATGCTCCTTGCATCAATTTACCTCTGTCACCCCAGTATTTAAGGATCTGGTTAGTTGCTGTACCAAACATACAATCAGACTCAAAAGAAGCATTCATAATCTCAGTTTTTAACTCATCTGAAAAATTGTGAAGTGCAACCAAGCACACCTCCTAACTACCACCGACCATGCTACATTTCTAGAAATAGTATCAACTCCCTTCAAGGCATTTTTAGAGCATGTTTTGACACCTGAGAAACTTTGGAAACAGTATCTTTAATAAAGATATTGTTGTGTAGGCAATGATGCAATAAACTAGTCTAAACTGTACATTTATCTCAAAACAACTTCCACATAAAACACTGATAATTAAACACTTTAAAAGCTACCATGTTGAACTATGCCAGCTACCTTCTGTATGATTCTAGCCACCTGCCTAGTTAATCTGAGGAACTGGGCACAAATAAAACATGGTCTTCTTATTAGCAATGGTCAATGGGTTCACCAAAGCAGGGTCTGCAGACATAAAACTTTGAAGGCCAGGACAGGCCGAGCATACCCAAAATTTCTTAAACCCTTTCTTAGCAAATGAGCCTCAATGAACAGAGGAGAACTACATGCTTTCTAGAATAACTCTCACAATGCTGAGATCCAAGGGGGGAGGAAGAAATATCTGTCTGGGTTCCTGTACCTGCTCATTGTAGAGATACAAACTGATCCCACAAAGAGAGGTTAGAGTCTTCAGACACAATATCTCCTTCAAAAAGAGGATCCTTAGCAGACTGACAAGGGTTGAAAGTATTAACATTAATATAACCCTGGCATGCACCCAATAACCAGCTGCCTGCACCATGGATAAGGTGAGAAATCAGTTTGAGACTACTTAGTCCACCACTTGGAGGGTCTTCCATTTCTTTTTGGCACACACTAAACTAGTGGAAGAGTCCCATGGGGCAAAAGTATTGATATTGGCAATATATTCTGCACCTCTGACTTCCCCTGAACCTAGGAATTTGGCTCTCCCATACTTGCAGCAGGCAGTCAATACAGCATAAGGGGATGTGTCTGACTGTTGTGTCACACACAGTTGTGGTACTATGACCACACCAGGGGATCTGCAGTTAACAATTGGTGAGGGGTCGAATAAGCCTGCCCAAAGATACTGTGGAAATACAAGCTGTAGGCTGAGGCATATTTTTTAATATATTCTTTCCTCTTTTGGTGCAGATAGGGAAGATGGTGTTGGTGGCAGAGGTCTGAATCCATCAAGTCAGGGGACAAGAAACTAGCCAGCTCAATACCAAATACTGGCTGCATCGTCAGCCCAGTAAGAAGATGGACAAATCTCACGATTTTCTCTCTCTAAATAGCAATCTAAAGGCTATTTCTGTAGAGATACTATCTTGAACAGTGCACTGAGAAAATGACAGTATATTCAGTACCACAGTCCAAAGCACAAAATACACACGTAAAAGTCATCTGATTTTGCAAAAATGCTATTTTTCAGTCCAAATGAATGGATATAGCCTAAAACAGTATTGACAAGAAATAAATCATAAACTGATGAAAATTTGTTGTCAGAGATGTTTTAACATACAAACTGAGGTCTATTTATGCAGGGATTACTATTATAAAGGACTGCACTGAATAAAATGACAGTTTCAGTAACAGTTCCAAGCACAAAATACATGCACAAAAGTCCCCTAACTTTGTGAAACGAGCTAGTTTCAGTCAAGATAAATGGATACAGCCTACAACAGTACAGCACAAGAAATACATCATAAACTGACAGACTGTCAGAAATGTTTAACATAGAAAATGGTGCCGAAGTCACAATTTAAATGAAAAAATAATTTAAATTGTTGTAATTCTACTCAATCACTTCAAATAATCATAACCCCAAAGAAAAAGAAGCAGCGTCAGCAAGTTTTCCTGTCAAAACTTTCAAATAAAGTGCTCAATCAACAGACCTTACTGTGCTTGTCAAAGTAAAAACAGAAGCACATACAAAACTTCTAATCAGAAAAAAAAAAAACAGTGAAAGAGCACAACACACTATTTCAAGCACTGATAGAAAAGGCAAAGGGAGGAAATAAAACCTAAAAAGAGTTTCTTATTTGAGCTCTGCAGCTGATGTCACCCAGTTTGAGAGAAGTAATATCTCAAGAGATCTTTTTCTAACTATGGCACAAGGAAATTGAAAGGGCCCTACCTGTGAGTGTGAAAGGCTGTCCTGTTCCTGCCAGGCTATTGGTTCTTCACCCTCACAGACAATGTGTAAGAAGAGTACTGAGTTTTGACAGACTGTCAAGGGAGGGTAGCAGGGCACTACTACCCATGCATCAGTATGGCAGCATGTTTGTTTAACAACTTTTTTTCCTCAAAAGTAAAAAGTCGAGTTTCACAATAAAAAATGACAAAGTCAAGTGGCAGTCCCTTAAAATACTTTACTTTTGCTTAAAAAAAAAAAAAAAAAAAAATATCGGATCCGGACACATGCTCGACTAGCATATGTTCGAATCACAAAACACCGAAGACACATACACGAAAGCGCTTAACATCAACAAGCGCTTCCATGTATGTGTGCCTGTCTGACTACAGTGCGGGTAAGGGAAAATTCCCTTCTCCCCATTGTAGTGTGATCTCGGTGAGAGAATATTAAAGTGGGGGGGGGGGTGAAGGGGTTGAAGCCCCCCTGCAGAAACTTAGATTTTTTTTTGAACTACACATACACGGAGGCGCTTTTCGATGTTAGGCGCTTTTGTGTATGTGTGTTCGGTGTTTTGTGATTCGGACACATGGTAGTCGAGCATGTGATCTAGATCCAGATATATATATATGTACACACACACACACACATACATATATATATATATATATATATATATATATATATATACACACACACAAACATGTAATCACACACACACACACACACACACACACACACGTATATACACACACATTTACAGAAAAAAAGTTAAATTTATGTCATAAAAATAAAATGTAGAAGTTTTTTTTAACCCCAAAATGGTGCTTATCTCCCCAGCAATAGAAAACCATTAGCTGACTGTCAAGAGTCCACAACAGGAGCAGCAAGAAAGTTCTGAAGGGCTTGGCACCCAAGCCACTGTTTGTCATCAGTTCTGCTTGAACTGGTAACAGTTTAGGTGTGTGGATGGTGTCCTTAATGTTTGGATACCGGCTGGCTGCTACATCATGGCAGGCCCATATAGCTAAGGTTACTGTAACAGTGATCAAATAAGGAACATCCAAGGAGAACAGTAGGTTCAGTCATGAAAGAAGTCTCTAAAATGGATAGTGGAGCCTAACACACAACGTTTATAAAAGTATGTAACAGAAAGTACAAAAAAACAAATTTTACACCAAAAATTTCCACAAGCATTCACTGTAGTAATATCCCCTCATACAGGATGACAGTCCATATTAAATCAGTTTCTTAATCCAAATAATTTTATTTTCACATAAAAAAAAACCATTAGTTTTTTCACAAAAATAGAATAGTAGAAGGTGTTCCCCAGCAGGTAAACTATCTACCCAGCCATGAAGGACCAACTTCTAGCCAATTGTCAGTCCCACAAATTGTGCATGTCAGAGGCAAGCTATCTCTGAAACTTTTGGCCGCTGATTATCTTTTCTATAGAACACTACTCAAGCTCCTAGCAGTTATATCACATGAAAGGCACCCTTAAGCTCTGAAAGACTGGACAGTTGGTCATATCTTTGGCAAGCTATAACCCAAATACCTGAGGCTACTGCAGCAGTGATCTAATATTGAACATCTAAGTTTTTTACTTTGCAGACATCTCCCACAGTTCGTAGAATGCAGTTGGTGTGGTTAGATTGCCTTTAAATACATGGACTGCTATTGCATTGTAAAATAGCCATCTCAGCTTCCATCTTCGCCAACATCCTCAAGAAAGTACACCAAATGCTTATGACTAGCTGTAAGCAAAAACAAAGCAAAAGTAAATCTAATAGTGGATGTAAAAATCTGCCACATTCTCCCTTCTGTGCGACTTAAACTGCTACTTTGGTTACAATACAGTATATGTTGGCTTGCTAGACTTATGCTGTTAGAATTTCAGTCCATTGTAAAGCAGAATCTACTAAAATAAGGCAAAATTACATTTTTGAAGGCAAGACTATGATGTTGGGTACATCAGAGTGCGTCTTACATACTGGACTTATCTTGCTAGAGTTTCAGTCCAGTGTCTGAGGAAATTTAGTAAAACATGCACACAAAACTTCATTCTTGAAGGCAAGACGGACACATGCAGAAATTATGGTTTCTCATATTTTACAAATCTTTCAGAAGATCTCTAAAGTCTCAGTCTGGCTCTTGTAACTGTAGTGAGGCACTTCAGAGTTGTCTTCTGGTGATGTTTGCACTTAATGCTAATAACTGTCACCACCACGCAAAAAAGTCTAGGCCATCTCCTGTGTATCACAAAGTGCAACATGTCATACAGAAGTCACAAGTTTCAGGGAAATGCAAAACAAAAGTTCGAGTGGCTAGCATTGTCTGTATGGGTGGGTGGAGAGGGGGCAGGTCAAAGGACAGCTTTGGTTTATCCACATATAGTAATCAAAGGATGAAAAAAACAAGAGATAAATGCCTTATTCACTGGAAGTTGGGAAATCCAGACAATTACAGTGAGTCTGCAGGAAATCATTCTGCACATTCAGGCTCACATTTACACAGGCATTACACTCATCCAAAGCATTCTTCAGCCACACAGTACAGACATTGTATAAATAACCAAGATGTTGTAAAATAGGAATGCCATGCGCTAAATAGAGTCCTAGGATGCATCTACTCACACACTGACCTTTCTGGCTGCCTAGTGCCCTAGAAAACCACTGTCTCATGCTGTTTTGCTCAGTTAAACGGCTTTCATTATGAACACTTTGGCAACAGTTGCTCAGCACTTTCCAGAAAGAACTACCGACTGCAATGACTGTAATAAGTTTATTTCTGTCTCTTGTTCTTTTATCTCAGTTTATATGTATTCTCATGTAAAACAAATGAACCTGATCTTTATAGAGATAGTGTAAAACACTAAAGGCAAAGTAAAGAACAAAGTGGATTTTAAAAAGTCTTGAGATTCTCACTGATCTGGCATAAAATAGCAATTCCCACTTTTAATCAACAAAATTGTTTTAACTTTACAATAACATCTGACACTTATTTGAACAGCTTTTAATTATTCTATGGTGGACAACTATTAGTGTTAAATCTTTATATGCTTTATAAATAATCTTAGTCTGTTCTAATTTGCTTTTACTTGAATAAAACTGCATTTATTTGGCGATTTATTGTCTGACTGATTTAAAGTCATTTGCATGCTGAAATATGCTACAGACTTCAGAAAACAGCCAACTACTGCAGACTGTCAAACTGCTCATTATTCTAACAATTGCATCATTAGAATTCAAGGTCACATGTCATGGAATTAGGAAGTAACTTGACAGCTGATCAGCTTACAGTAAATAACAATACACGTTTACTATACTTAATAAGCATAGCTCCACTGAAGTAACTTAAAGTAAAATCTATTTATGTTATAATCAGAAAGCTCACTTTACATAATGAGAGCGTAATTACAGCAAAAAGAAGTGGTAACAAAAATCTACACGTGATCTTTAAGTTTAGAGTGTTAAGCCATCACTTTAGATGCATACTGCAAGTCTTCAGAAATCTTGATGTTTTGTGTTATGGAATCCATTAAATGGAACTACTGAACATAAAATGTCCAGTTCAGAAGTCTTGTATAAAATCTGATATAGAAAATCATACATATACTGCAGTAGCAATAATGTGATTGTCTTAGACTGAACAATTTGAATTATCATTTTTTTTGTACACTGCAAGACAGAGGGTTTAGTGTGCGTCCTATAAATTTCAGCATTTCAAAGGGTTCCAAATGGAATTTTCTGCAGTTGTTAGTGTAATTGCCAAACAATGGAAGAGATTTAAAAAAGGGAATGGCCACGGTGGTGCAGCAGTTAGCGTTGCCACCTCACAGCAAGAGGTTCTCCTGTTAGATTCTTGGCTGGAGTTCCTTCTGTGCAGAGTCTGCATGTCCTCCCTGTAGTCGAGTGCAGGTAGGTGTGTGCATGTATGTTTGTATCTTCTATGAAGGTTGGGCACCAGGCTGGCAATTCAACACCATAAAAACTTCATTGCCAATCAATATGCGGACCAGTGATCTGCTGTGGTGACCCCTAACCTGGAAAAGCTGAAAGATATTGATTGCTTTTGGAAGATATTTAAAACAGGGTTTCAAGCAGAGGCCAACCTGTTTCATGATGGAGTGGACAAGATCTAGTCATCAAAGTAAGGTAAACACCTTTACCCCTTGCAACCTCTGCAACTACAGACAGGCATCTGGTGAATATGGAGGGGGGGTGATGGCTAATAAGAGACTGAATGGAAAGATCTAGACCTGATAATGATTGGCTTCTACCTAGAAACGCAGACACCTCCTGTACTCCATAGCAATCTTCACTTACAGATGAGTGTTTTGGAGCTCAAAAGGAAAATTCTGTTTCCTTATGACAGACAGGATAGTTTGCATTCCACAATGACTACCCAAAATGTTTCTTTGGAGATAATTATTTTTTTTAGAGTACTCATATAAAAAAAAAGCATGAAGTAATATTTGCACTATGGGCAGCAACAAAGAACCTGAGATAAAATAAATGAACTGGTGGGACCTCTATGATGGCTCTTTGTATGACACTTTAACAGTTCTTTTCTTGCCACACACATTTACAAGGAAGTATGTCTGACAACAGGAGATAATGAGAGTAGGAAGGGGTGTGAAAGGGAATCGTATAACCTCTGGATAAACTGTACAGTTGTGTAAGTTGCACTTACCACAACAGTAGACTTTCAAATTCCTCACTGCTGCAGTAGCTTTTGGTAATTGGGGTTGTATCCTGCCCAGGATGCAACAAATGGCCAGCTTCATAAAGCTCTGGCTCCTACCCATGCCTTCACTCTGAATGCTGATTGTCGAAGTTATTTGTAGAAAGAAATCAACTTTCTGAGTGAAAATTACTTTAGAATTTCTTCAGGACCTTCTTGCCCCTAAGAATAGGAGCACTCTAATCCTGAAAAACAACATATAATAAAAACAAAAGGTTTATATCACATCCTGAAAACTATATACACATAAAGGGGATGGAAGGTGGGTGCAGCTACTACAGCAGTGATGAATTCAAACATCTACTATTAGGGTAAGTGCAACTTAAACAACTGTCATATGTTTAATATTCTCACTGCTGCAGTAGCCTTTGGCCATTTGAGCTTATTACCAAAGCTCATTCAACTAGGGAGGAGGAAGGATGTGTATCCAGGAGCCCCTGGAGAATGGTCCTATCAAAAACAGTCCTGGACCTGGAAAAGGAATCCAGTTTGTAATGCTTTATAAAGGGGACCACGTAGGCTGGCTCTATAATGCTTCTATAGTCAAAGAAAAGGTTCTATTAGAATGTGCCTTAATTCTGCCTGGAAATATTTTGCCATAGTGGGAATAAGAAGAAAATATATAGTAAGGAACAACCAACTGGAATTGTCTCAATTAACACAGGTTATCCTTTTCCAGTGTCATACTAGGAATTCCACAGCTGTATAGCTTTCCTAAAGGAATTAGTACTGAAAAGGTAATACCCGAGTTGCAAAAGCATCACCAGAGTATATAGACTCTATTCTCCCTGTAATTCAAATTCTGAAAGAAATTAGGGAGATAGATGGCTAGATTCAAGGTACACTCTGCAAATAATAAGGGTATATATAGGATTTTTTACAGATAATCCTATAAACATAAAAAAGCAAAAATGTTAACCCACCATGAATAGTTGCAACCTGGATATTCTCTTGCAAATGTCAGAGCAGTAAACTAGTTAGTCAACCAGAAAGATGAATCCAAAGCAACCAGAATAACTGGTTCAAATATAGGCAGAAATAACTATCCCAGCAAAAAGTAAAGATCCAAACTAAGTGTGACCTGAATAACTGGTAAGCTTATGCATCAAAGGGAAGACCTCTTTGTACAACAGCTTGAGTTAAGACCGAAATGAAGAAGAGGGTTCACAAGCAGACATGCTGAAACAGCTGATAAATACCACTTGCCAAAGGAGTAAAGAGGGAATGGGATATTAACTCATGCAAATGTTTGAAAACCAGTGGTAATAATCTCAAATAGGGCCGTGGTTATGGTTAGGCACCAACTAGAAAATCTTATCCACTGGTTAACCCCAGATTTTCTAGTAGCGAGATTTCTTCCTCCCTTTAATGCCTGCTGCACATCCTCATGAAAAAGGTGACTAAAAGGTATTAGAATTGAATCATCCAGGAAGTCTTTTGAAGCTGCTTGAGATTAGGGTGAATCAAATTCCCTGTCCTGTGTGAGCAGATCCACTTTGTGAGGGAGTTGTGGTAATTTCTTCTGCTGATTGGATAAGAAGGGAGAAAAATATGTTATGTACTTACCATAACGTTCCATGTGAGTTGTTCATCTCACCTTCATTCCTACAGATGATTTCTGAGCCAATCCTCAGATCCAAGTCAGCCTACTACAAAGCTCGTGGTCTTCAGACAGCTCGAGGAAAGGTCCCTATCCCATGATGCACCCACAGTTGCCTCAGATCTTGTTTACTGCATATAATAATACCATGTGTCATTCTATCACTCTTTAAGAGAAAGCCAAAGAAGGGTTGAGCAACCAGGAAGACTCTAGTATCTCGGTCCTCGAAAAACCCTGGAGGGGGTAGGAGGGTGGGAAGTAAGAATGAAGGTGAGATGAACAACTCACATGGAACGTTATGGTAAGTACATAACTTCTTTATGTGAAGTTGTTCTATCTCAACGTTCATTCTTACAGATGGGTAGCGTCCCAAGCACCATCTTTCTCGGGTGGCTCACGGGAGAATGTTTTTCAGGACAGTAGACCCAAAAGAGGCCCTGTCAGCTTTGTAATGAGTGATAAAGGTATGAAGTCTTGACCAAATGGCTGCTGCACAAATGTTGTCTATAGGAAATCTAGCAGAAAAGGCAGAAGATGTAGACAGTGCTGTGGTAGAATGAGCCTTAATTTTTGTGTTGTAAGGGCATATTAGCAGCTGAATAAACAAATGTAATACAATCGGATAACTATTTAGACAGAGTTGTTTTTGCCATTGGCATACTTTTTCTGGAATCAGAAAAGGAAACGAAAAGTTGTTCTGATTTCCTAAACTGTTTTGGTCTATCCAAGTAAAATCTGAGCTGTCTATGAACATCAAGCTTATGTAGCATATACTCTAAGTTGTTGGAGTGTTTGGGGAAGAACACTGACAAATAAATCATTTGGTTAAGGTTAGCTTCAGTACAAACTTTAGGCAAAAAGGAGGGATTAGTTCACAGTAAGACTCTGTCAGGATGGAAAATCAAATAAGGAGGCTTTATGGACAAGGCTTGAAGCTCTGACACTCTGCGGGCAGAAGTGAAAGCTACTAAAAAGATAGTCTTCCATGAAAAATATTTAAAAATGCATGAGGAAGCTGGTTCCAAAGGAGGGGGAATAATGTGAGAAAGCACAACATTTAGATTCCATGGGGTATAAGGGGATTTCACAGGTGGCCTGAGATGAAAAGTCCCTTTGAGAAAGGCTTTAGATAGTTTGCATGACATTATGTTCAATCCTTCAAATCCAAGGTGAAAATTAGAGATAGCAGCAAGTTGAAACTGAACTGTTGCTGCTGCAGCTCCTTTGTTGAAAATCATGGTCAATAACTCTAATATAGAGGCCAGGGGGGCTAGGTAGGGATCAATGTTGTTTTGAGAGGCCCATATAGAAAATGTTTTCCATTTGCTAAGGTATAGCTTCCTCATAGAGGATTTATGAGAAGATATTAGAATCTGATGCATTTCATTAGAAAGGCTATTGAACCTGGATATGTTGGGAATTGGAGTCAGCTTCAGGTACTGAAGAGAAGGATGAAGTTCCTCCGAAGAGTGCGTCAGAAGATCTGGAACTGGGTCCAGAATCCAAGGGTCCTTCAACTGATGAAGTTGAAGGAAGTGGAACCAAATCTGACGAGGCCAATGAGGAGCTATTAGAATAATGGTCCTTCCCAGGGCTTTCTGTAGTACTTTGGGTATCAAGGGAATTGGTGGGAATGCATAGAGGAGACCCGGAGGCCAATCGTGTATGAGTGGGCCCTTGGGACTTCTCCCGGAGGGGGAATCAGGGCAAAGTAGCTTCTGCATTTCATGTTCATGTGGTTGGCGAAAAGGTCGTAGCAAGGCTGGCTCCACCTGCGGAATATCCTGCCTGCTATTTCTTTCTTGAGAGACCACTCATGAGGCAACAAAATTGCTCTGCTCAGCTTGGCTGTTATCACATTGGATTTCCCCGTGATGTGTGTTGCTAATAGAAAGTGCTGGGTGGATGTAGCCCATTGCCATACTCTTAGGGCCTCACGACAAAGGGTGTAGGACCTGGTTCCTCCTTGTTTGTTTAAGTACCAGACCACTGACGTTGTCCATCTGAATCACAATTGTTCCCAGAGGAAGAAAGTCCTGGAAGTACTGCAACGCTAAAAGTACTGCTCTCATCTCCAGGACACTGATATGCAGATGTGTCTCCCGATCAGTCCACATACCTTGGACTGTTCTTCCCTGAAAATGCCCCCCCCCCACCCTATCAGGGAAGCGTCCGTGGTCACTGTGGCTGCTGGTGGGGGTATAACAGGATGACCTATCATAACATGAAGAGAGGTCAACCGCCACTGATGATCCTTTTTGCATGTGTATGTGATCATTATAAGATGAGAAGTTAGGAGCTCTTGGTAAGACCATTGCATGAATAACATCCATTGCAGAATCTGCATGTGCATGCAACCCAAAGGTATGGCTAATATTGCAGCTGCCATCATGTCTAACAATTTTAGTACTTCTGATGCTGTAGCCTTATTTTTGGATATGATATTCTGGACCTGCTGACGGAGTATAAAGACTCTTTCTGCTGGAAGTCTCAAAGTGGTGGTGTCCAATTCTGCTCCAATAAAAACAGTATGTTGTGATGGTGACAAGGCAGACTTTTCTGTGTTTATTGTAATGCCCAGATGACTGCAGAGTGAAATAGTGGTGTCCCTAGCTTGTTTGAGCTGATGCCTGGTGGTGGCGATGAGGAGTTAATCGTCTAGGTACGGAAACACCTGGAATCCTAAACGTCTCAGGTGAGCTGTGACCACTGCCATACATTTGGTGAACACTCTGGGAGCTGTAGTGAGACCAAAGGGCAGGGCTCAAAAACTGGTAATGATTGGCTCCCAGCAGGAAGTGCAGATGATCCCTGGATGGTCTGGCCATTTTTATGTGGTAGTACGCATCCTGAAGATCTATCAAGTGCATCCAATTGTCTTTCTCTAAAAGGGGAAATATCGACTGAAGCGTGACCATCCGGAACTTCTCTTTCTTGACAGATTTGTTTAGTCTGCTGAGGTCCAAAATAGGTCTCCAATCCCCTGTCTTTTTTGGAACTAAAAAGAATCTTGAGTAAGTTCCGGATCCTACCAGGTCTGCCGGGACTGGTTGGATGGCTCTTTTTCTTAGCAACATTTGGACCTCTATAGTTGCCTGTTCCCTGTAACTGGGTGGAACATCTGGGATTTTTCTTGTCAGTGGAGGGGGTGTGGCGAAAGGAATGATATATCCTCTGGAAACGATACTTTGTACCCAGTTGTCATTTGTTATTTTGAGCCAGGCATCTGGATACAAAGATAAACGACCCCCAAGTGCCTCCAGAGTAGGACAGTTGGGCCTCCTTTCAGGAGTGCTGGTAGAGCTTCACAAAGAACTGATCTCTGTCGCCCTGGTTTTGCAGACCCCCTCTGCCATGAGGGCAGCGTCTTCCATTATTGTCCCCTCCTCTGCCCAAAGAGGGGGGTTCACCATGTGCGTCCTGAAAAGCTCTTTGGGCTTTACGGAACCACATCTTTCCTCCCCTTTGACCCTTGGGGTAGGGTCTGGTAGGGAGTGGAAAAATAGACTCTGACAGCAGACAGATTCTTTCCTTCCTGTTCACACCTGGTCAAAGTTTCCTTAACTTTGGGCCCGAAAAGGGACAGCTATCAAAAGGGGTGGTGACAAATGATGACTTAAAGGGCTCCACAAAGGAACACAAGCACATCCCGGAGTGTTTCCTAAGAGCAATTCCTGTACCCACTGCTCTGCTTGCTCCATCAGCTGCATATGAAATGAGGCGCATGGATGAGTTTACTATGGAATTGAGGGTAGCAAGCTGGGAGTCAACTTTATCTGAAGCTCCTGCAGCTATTGTACCCTGAAGAGTATCTCCGAGCTCTTTTAGAACATCTCTTTGCAGTCTAGTAAAATGGGTGAGATAGTTGAGCGAACGCAATGCAAAAGTCGCTGAACTGTACGTGCGCTTCCCGTATCTATCCATGATCCTAGAGTCTCTGTTAGCAGGATGGACAGAGGAAGAAGTTTTTGAAATTTCCTTTTTGGTGGCTGCCGCCATCAATCACCATGGCATCAGCTGGCACTCCCTTGGTAAGAAATGATTTTTCCTGGGGGGCAGAAATAAATTTATTAGGCCTCCTGGGGACAGGCTCCATGGTGTCTGGAGAATCCCATGCCCTTAGTGAGACCAGCTCCATCAGCTCATCGAAGGACGGAGACACCCAACAGGTGGAGGGTTGAGACCCGAAAGCTTTCAGGAGAGCCGACTTGTCTTCAGTAAGGTTGGTGGACTGCCAGTCACCCCTATGCCTAAGAATTTCTATTATCTCAGCAAATGAGATATCCTCAGAGGGGAACCGTGGGGACCCTTCTGATTCATCCAAGTCAGTATCGGATGTGAGAGACTCCTGTGGGGAGTCTAAATGCTTCCTCTTACAGATTCTTTTCCTGGGAACCTCATCAGTGGGAACTTCTGGTGAGATCTTGGAAGAGCAGGGAACACCCAATGGGGCTTCCTGAGGCACTGGGTCTCTACACTTAGCAAGGATCTGTGAAGCAGAAGCAGAAGCAGACACAGGCACTTTTAGGGAGGACATAGCCGGACCTGAAGTCAAAGATGTCCTAGGAGACATAACTCTCCTCATGGCTTTGAAGGCACGTCTGCTCCAATGAGAAGTGACCGACAGATCCGAGGAAACCATCGATACCCCTGGCACCCAGACAGTGGGTTCCGAGCCAGAGGTAGGAGATGAGCTCATCTGAACCGAAGCCCCGAGAGGCAGAGTTGGAACCAACAAGTCAGACCGACTATCCTCCCCGGACCTGACCAGAGTGTGTCAGCTCCTAGATTCCTCGATCGGTGCAGAGGACATCAGAGTAAACGGAGCCAAGGACACTGGAACAGGTGTCAGTTCCAAAGGCTCAACAATCATCAAGTCTGACTCTCCGGATCCAAAGGACCAGTATGGCTCAGAGGAGGAAAAGTAGCAGATAGTAAAAGGGTCTTTGGTTCCAAAACTGTTTGGGTCTGAGCCGATAAAAATTTAGCAAATGCTGGTGCCTGTAAAAGCTTCTGCACCACATGATCCACATCCAAATTGGAAAGGCTTATCGAAGACAGAGATAAGTGGATAGAAGGAGGTACAGATTGCAGGAGTGGAGATTTAGGCACTTCAGATACCGGTTGCAGGACCGGCTCCAAAAGGACTAGACCGTCGGCTCCGATGGCTGTGGAGCCAACGTCAATGGCTTTTTTGATTTCTTAACTTCTGAAGAAGTAAAAGACTTTGAAGATTTGCTAGACCTGTCCTGGTCACTCAAAGCTTCTTGGAAAGACGGTTTAACAAGACCTCTATCGATTAGCTTTCTCTTTCTCTCCTGAAGGACCCTGGAAGAGAAAGGATGACAAATGGAGCAACTTTCCTGAAGGTGTAAAGCTCCCAAACAGTAAACACAATTAACATGGCTATCTGTTACAGACATTTTCTGTCCACATTTTGGACATTTCTTGAACCCTGACTTAGGATGTTTGTCCCTATCCTGGTCAGCCATAATGAACAGCACAAAACCAGTATGAAAGACACACCCAAAACTATTTAAACAAGCTCTAATAAAAACTATGGGCTAAATATCTTGTGGCAAGTGTCACTTTAAACACACACACACACACACACACACACACACACACACACACACACACACACACACACACACACACACACACACTATAACTATATCTGAGCACTTCTAATATGAAAAGTTATCAAAGTACACAATAACTATATAACTACTCTAACTTTACTAAATATAAAGGCCTTTAGAAAAAACGAAGGACAAAAGCTATATTATATATATGAAAAAGGCACACTAAGGAATAGTACACTAAGATATATAAATTTAAAGAAGTTAAAGCCAAAGCTAAGAAAGAATTAAAAATTTTTAAGAAAAATCTTTGTAATAAAGTTTTACTGGCCTGAGCTATTGCTGAGGAACCTCTCATCTATTGTACTGGCAAACTAGAGCTGAGGTAACTCTGGGTGCATCATGGGATAGGGACCTGGCCACGAGCTATCTGAAGACCTCAAGCTTTGTAGTAGGCTGACTGGGAGCCGAGGATCTTCAGAATAACTCTGGATATCAGTGGAAAGGGTGAAAATGCATACAGGAACATTTCTGACTACAGGAATGAAAGTGCATCCATGGTCTGCCTGCAAGAGGTTCTGGTGCAGATTTTACTTAGTTGTCTGTTTTGAAAGAAGGTGAAACGATATATTTGAGGTGTTGCTCACAACTGGATCCATTCCTAGAAGACTCCCTCATTCAAGTTCCATTCAAGAGGGTCTGTCCTAGTCCTGCACATCTTATTTGCCACTACATTTTGCTCTGACAGAATATATGATGCTTGGAGGGTTACGCAGTGATGTAGAGCTAACTCAAAAGCCGTCATAGCCAGCATCCACAGGGGTAAGACCTGTGCCCCCATTTGTTTCTGTACCAAACATCACTGTTGTAATGTCTGCAGTCACCTGTACTGATGCTGGTGATCACAAGTCATAAAGGGATTCCATAGCATGGACTACAGTTACATCTCTAACATTTATGTGCTTTGGTCTGTCTGAACTGTCCCACAGGCCTTACACCTTTACCCGAAACTTCTTCCCAAGCAAGCAAAAACTGATGCAGCTTAATGCTTCTACCAATGCAGTTCTTTCTTGATAAAGCCCCAGAAATAGAATTGTAAAATCCCAGAGGAAGAGAATGTTAGGTCCACATTTTTTAAAAGTACTGACTTTTTCTCATGTACAGCCAGGCAAGAGGCATCATGACAATCATAAAAGCCAGGAACCCTAGAATCCTGAGATATTCTGTGAATGACGTTTTAGACTGAGTGGAGAAGAAAAGGAAAGTTTCCAGATACAAATGTACCCTTTTCTTTATTAGGCATGCCTTTCAAGAGGTGTATCTAGAAGGCAGTCCTAAGGCACCATCATGTGTGATGGAGTCAGTGAGGATTTTTGAATACTTATCTGGAAGCTAAGATTGGTAAATAAAAAAACCCATGTTAAGGACTCATGACATATGGCAAAGGACTCTGCAAAGATCAGTAAACCATCTAAAGAAGGACAAATGTAATGATAATCATCTTTTATATCTAATGTCACCATAAAACTCAGAAGAGGAATGACTGGTAACTGACTTTGAAGGGTCAGCATCTTGAATTTTGGTACTTTCACAAACTGGTTGAGAAAGAAAAATCTGCAACTGGTCTCCAGGAAAGCTCATTCTTTGAAACCAGAAACATTCTGAAGTAAAAAGCCTTCCTCTTTTTAGTCAAAAAACAAAACACTGGCAGTTTGACCCTTAGGGTAAGCGTGTGATGAAGAAACTAATGAATAAAATCTGGTTTGTAGGGTAGGGAGGAATTCCCCCGAAAGGAGGTATGTGCATCCGGTGACAGCTGTAACCCTCTGGAGCTAGTACCTGTCTGAAACAATCTGTTGCCAAATGGGAAATGTTGAGAGACAGTCTATGAGACAGATATGTAAGAAGTGGAGTGAATAGGGGAGAGAAGGAATGCAGGCATAGTCATTCTGAAGGTGTAGTCTGTCCCTTTCCTGAAAAGGTTCCTGTTTTTTGATGTTCATCTCCTGACATCTCTTCTTTGTTCCCTGTTTGCCAGCAGATGGCAGGGAATTATTATTTTTGTTTTTTAAGGACAAAAGCAGAAGGTTTGCATAATCTATAATGTGGGGCTTGAAAAATCTTAGTAACCCCCTGAATTAATTAATTTCCCTCTGTCATTAAATTGCTTGAGAACCTACATAGCAGCAGAGCCAAAGAAAATCTCATTGTCTGCATTAGAGTTTAAAATCAGAGACTTTATGTTATCCAAAAACTTTTCAGTACATACCAAGGTGTATCGTCTCAAAACAGTAGCAGTAGTAGTGGCCATAGACACTGTATATGCACAGTCACAAATACACTTCAGAGCATGTCAAGGCACCCGAAACAGGTTAGAAATTGTACGATTCGCACAGGACTTACCTTCTGAAATAAGTGTGGCAGAACAATCCCACATCTGACAGACTAGACTGAAAGAAAGGAACTTTACTTATAAAATCTATATACGACCTTACCTACTTTTCCACAGGAGTAGGATTGGTCTGTCTATTTCGGGGGGGGGGGGGGCGCTGAAGGCTGAGGATCAGGGTTACTGCAAGCAGTATTTAACATATCCTTCAAGGCATGCATAATAGAAGGAAAGAGTGTAACATGAGGTAAATCCACTTGCAACATATTCCATTATAGGTTCATAGGTAGGTACTAGGCTATTGGCCCTAGGGCCTATACAAGCCTAGCCAAAAAATGTACCCTGGCTTTCGCCACCCAAGAAAATTATTTTCCTGTGCCCCTGTCGAGCACAGCCACAGAAGTGATCTCTGGGGTGAATTTCCCATTTCCCATCCAATCATCAAGATTTTTCTTGAAGAGTGCTAATGAGAAGCTCTGTTTGACATAGATAGGTAGTCTGTTCCAGAGTATGGGAAGTCTCTGGGACAGAATCTATCCCTCCAGCATGTCCTGTTTATTGTGGTGACAAGGTTTAAGTCCCTAGAGCGTGTAGCTCGGAGGGATTGGGATTTCTTTAAGTGGAGCATGTCCAACAGCTCCGGGTTTGACATAGCTTTGTATGTTAGGCAGAGATCGCCCCTGAGTAGGCGATATGCGATGGAGTAAAGCTGTAGTTTTTTGAGACGGTCATGAGGGCATCTGTTTGAGGCCAGTAATCCTCTTTGTGAGGTATTTCTGTGGTCCTTCCAGTTGTTGTAGATGTCTTGTGAGGTACATACCAAAAGGGGCATTGTACTCTATAATGGGGTCTAAGGAGTGATGAGTAGAGGGGAACAATGACCACTTTTTTTCTGGATGAGAATCCTTTTGTGATGAGATGAGCCACGTAGAAGGATTTCCTGACCACTGTGGCGATGTGATTATCAAAGGAGAGACTACTGTCCACCTGTGTCCCAAGGTCTCTTATCACATTTTCGGCATTAAGTAGACTACCAGCTATGTGGTAGTTCATGGATACAGAGTTTTACCAACGGTGATGACAATACAATTTTTGGCATTGAGCTTCAGGCCATGGCTTTGACACCAGGTATCTGTCTCAGTGAAGCCCTTTTGTAGTTTGTCCACATCGTTAGGAGTTTCGATTATGGCTCCTAGTTTGCAGTCATCTGCAAACGATGTTAGCCAAAGACCTTCTGTGTTAGCCTGCACTTCAGAGAAGTAGATAACAAACAGAAGAGGACCCAGGATCGAACCCTGTGGTACTCCACTTGTCATTGGTCTGAAGTCGGATTTGGAATCTGCTACTTTCACAGTGTGGGTTCTGTCCATGAGCCAGTTGGCAACCCATCTTGGGACATAGGGATTTATACCTAGTTTAGTGAGCTTATCTATAATTCCAGAGTGGGGGATGGTGTTGAAAGCCTTGGCGAGATCTAGATGAACTGTGTGAACCATTTTACCCTCATCTATGGCTTTGGTGACTGCTTCAAAGAAGTAATACAGGTTTAAGAGACATGATCTGCCTTTTACAAATCTAAACTGGGTAGGGTCCAGAGTTTGGAGATTACCAATGTCTTTGTTTATGAGTTCCACGATGACTCGTCAGCTTAGGGGGAACATCCACTCGTTCCCACAAAAATTCATAATTTATCTTGAAACTATTCTTAAAAAGGGAAACACCTCTAATGGAGATAGAAAGGACAAACTTTCCTCTGAAGCAGTCTCTTGGGGACTCAGACAAAAAAAAAACCCTGTCTTTATGCTAGAATCCTCTGACATTTTCCTCAGGAATGATTTTTGCTGTCCAGTATAGAAATCCTGCAATAAACTACTGGCTAAGGCAAGAAAACCATTCTAATGAGCAAACAAAATGTCTTTGGGTAATCAATGTCTAACCTTTTCCGGTAAAGAATAACCAGACTGAAATCCTGAACACGAAGTGCTTTATTGGACCAAACCACAAAGCAGTATCACAACACTAACCACAGAAAAATAAACACCACCAAAGAATTGAATACTGAGCGCTTTCACCTGTTAGAATATCTGGGCTTCATCAGATTATAGCCATTACCAATATCACAAACCTTTTAAATTCTGAGTCATGCACCCCCCCCCCCCCCACATACAACCAATCACAGCCAACAAGGGCCGTGAATTTAAAAAAGGTTCTTGATGCAGAAATTCAAATTACACTAAGTTGAAGTCCTAAATGTTAATAAATGTGTATGTTACATATACTCATCCTAGAAAATACCTGAAATAAACTACGTTGAAAACCTCAATTCAACTAAAATAATGTGTTTGTTTACAATGCAACCTACAATTCAAAAATATCGAAATGTACCAAAATATAACAATTAAATAACCCTCATTTACATAAAATGATGAGCACCTTAAACCTTAATAGCTAAGACCTAAATAAAAAATGATTTAATGCAATAAGATTTTAATTTTAAAATACTAGAAATTGAAATATAGTCATTAATGCCCGGAGGTTTCGATGCGTCAAGTCTGAGCTGCCATAAACATTCCTTTACTTCAAATAGAGTCTTGATATTACCACCTCTGTCATATAGGGAACTCTGTCAACCACAAAAAATATAAATTTGTTGAAGTTGGAACAATTTTGACTATGCATATATAGGGCACTAGAACTTTTTTTGTTTTTAATATCTCTTACATGTTCATTGATCCTAAGTCGTAGTTTCCTAATAGTTTTCCCTATATAGAATGTGGGGCAACTCAAACAAGTCGCAATGTATACCACCATTTTCGTGTTACAATTGACATGTCCTGGACATTTTATAGATCTACCAAAGTTGTGGACTACTACATATGGTCCATTGTTGATGAACTTGCAAGTCCCACATGAACCACATTTACTCATACTGGAACTTTTGTATACACTTGCACCACTGTTCATCTCCATTAATTCCTTAAGGTTTTTACCTCTACTGTAAGTAATAGTAGGTGCATTACCCAGTATGGCAGTAGTGTCCTTATTGAACACTCTCTGCCAAGTGTCATTTAAGACAGTTTTAATGTCTCCAGCAATTGGATTAAAAGGCAGAATCATAGCCCTTTTCCTACATTCATTTGTAACATCACTATTGGAGGTAATTACCTGCTTTCATCAACCCTCCTTTAAGAATGGGTTTAAAAACTGTGTGTCTTTTGGTCTCAATTTCTGATTTGACATCAGAAAGTATGTCAATAGGATATCCCCGCTCAGAAAACATATTAACTAACCTAGTGAGTTTGACTTTGAATAAACTGTCTTCACTAACCAATCTTGAAAGTCGCACCATTTGGCCCTTAATTATGTTCTTCTTTTGATAAAAAGGGTGACAACTTTTAAAATGAAGAAATGAGTTGGAATATGTCTTTTTTTCGGTACAAACCTGATTGTAGCATATCCTTTTCCTTATCATAAAACAAAAGAAGATCCAAGTAATCACAAGTCTCTCTGTGTATCTTATGGGTGAACTTTAAAAATGACGTAGTGGGTGTGTAGGTACTCGATATATTCATAGATCTCTTGTTCAGTTCCCTTCCAAAATATCAAAATGTCATCCAAAAAATGCAAGTATAGTTTTATAATATGCATGAACTTGGAGGAAAAAACTTTGTGTGTTTCCCAGTCCGCCAAAATCAGGTTGGCGTAGACTGGCGCACACTTTGCTCCCATCGCTACACCAGTAGTTTATTTAAAAAGCTCACCTTCAACTGAGAGAAAATTGTTGGATAAAACAATTTCAACCAAATCTACTAATAAGCTAACCTTGACTTTGTGAAAATCACTATTCTTATTCAAACAGTTGCTAAACATTTCAAGACCTTGGTCATGTGGGTATAACAGTAAACGGACTGATTACATCAATAGTCACCATAACAAATTTTTCATCTAAACAAGTATTGATAATTAATTCTAAACAGGGCCAAGAGTCTCTTAAAATATGTGGAAATCTATTCAAAATTTGTTACCCGTTACGGCGCTCAGAAAGAATTCAGGAGTGCAATCAAGTGTCATTTCAGCAGGAACAATTCAGGGGGAGAGGACCAAGACCTCCAACAGATCGGAGATGGTCACAGGGAAACAGCGGGATAAATTAATTGAAGTTACCAATTTCGTTTCTTGCCCTGGATTGACTAACAATACATTTTCAAGGGTGACTGGTGAACTGTTCAGGCCTGACCGGTCTTTTGACATTTACAACGTGGACATTGGCAACATGGATTGTAACCACACAAACGAGTTTTTAAAATCATTTTCATTTTTGAATGACAAATTTGTAGTACCAAACGTTGATCATGACACTATTAGTCACACAGCTGATGAAAATTTAGAATTGAATGTGACTTGTAATGAAGATGCAAGTGGCGGTGTGTTTGTGTGTAATTTTATCAAGTTTGACAACATGTGTATTTATAATTTTACAGATTTACAGTTAAAGGATGAACACTTGACTTTATTTAAAAAAGGTTTTACATTTGTTCCTACACTTAAACATGAGATAGCAAGAATTCTGTTGAATTTTAAACTGTATACTAGGGCAACTGAATTTTAACATGTTTTTTTCAAAAAACTCTAGTCCATGGACAGATAAAAATATAACACTCAAGAGGTCGAGTACATTCATTCCCCCTGTTAATCCGAATATTCACATGTTTGAGCAAATGTGTGAATCACAAGTTAGGAGACTATGTAAAGGGAACAATAAGTTGGAAGATAATCTTACCTCTGGAGAAAGATTCTGCCTTAAAGAACTGACAGGCAGTAAAATTTATAGGGTAATGAAACCAGAAAAAGGGGGTGGGGTTGTTATGTCCAACATAGACTATTCAAACAGCATGTTAAATTTGTTAAATGACCTCTCAACTTACACAACAGTGTCTAAGAATGAGGTTAACAGAGCCTATGCAAAGACTGATTGGCACTTATACGAGTGGCTTATGGAAGGAATTATTGACAAAGAAGAATATGAATATTTGTTAGTTGATTTCCCAGTGACAACATCGATTTTTGGGATTCCTAAGATACACAAGAACCCAAATAATCCACCATTTCATCCTATAGTCTCAGCTAGGGGTTCCAAAATGGAGTCTATGGCTTCTTATGTGGATCACTATAGTAAACAAATTTTGAATAGATTTCCACATATTTTAAGAGACTCTTGGCACTGTTTAGAATTAATTAACAATACCTGTTTAGATGAAAAATTTGTTATGGTGACTATTGATGTAATCAATCTGTTTACTGTTATACCACATGACCAAGGTCTTGAAATGTTTATCAACTGTTTGAATAAGAATAGTGATTTTCACAAAGTCAAGGTTAGCTTATTAGTAGATTTGGTTGAAATTGTTTTATCCAACAATTTTCTCTCATTTGAAGGAGAGCTTTTTAAACAAACTACTGGTGTTGCGATGGGAGCAAAGTGTGCGCTGGTCTACGCCAACCTGGTTTTGGCGGACTGGGAAACACACAAAGTTTTTTCCTCCAAGTTCATGCATATTATAAAATTATACTTGCATTTTTTGGATGACATTTTGATATTTTGGAAGGGAACTGAATAAGAGATCTACGAATTTATCAAGTACCTACATACCACTACGTCATTTTTAAAGTTCACCAATAAGATACACAGAGAGACTTGTGATTACTTGGATCTTCTTTTGTTTTATGATAAGGAAAAGGATATGTTACAATCAGGTTTGTACCGAAAAAAGACATATTCCAACTCGTTTCTTCATTTTAAAAGTTGCCACCCTTTTTATCAAAAGAAGAACATAATTAAGGGCCAAATGGTGCGACTTTCAAGATTGGTTAGTGAAGACAATTTATTTGAAGTCAAACTCACTAGGTTAGTTAATATGTTTTCTGAGTGGGTATATGCTATTGACATACTTTCTGATGTCAAATCAGAAATAGAGACCAAAAGTTTTTAAACCGATTCTTAAAGGAGGGTTGATCAAAGCAGGTACGGTAGTTACCTCCAATAGTGATGTTACAAATGAATGTAGGAGAAGGGCTATGATTCTGCCTTTTAATCCAATTGCCGGAGACATTAAAACTATCTTAACTGACACTTGGCAGAGAGTGTTCAATAAGGACACTACTGCCATACTGGGTAATGCTCTTGCTATTACTTACAGTAGAGGTAAAAACCTTAAGGAATTAATGGAGATGGACAGTGGTGCAAGTGTATACAAAAGTTCCAGTATGAGTAAATGTGGTTCATGTGGGACTTGCAAGTTCATCAACAATGGACCATATGTAGTAGTCCACAACTTTGGCAGATCTATAAAATGTCCAGGACATGTCAATTGTAACACGAAAATGATGGTATACATTGCTACTTGTTTGAGTTGCCCCACATTCTATATAGGAAAACTATTAGGAAACTATGACTTAGGATCAATGAACATGTAAGAGATATTAAAAACAAAAAAAGTTCTAGTGCCCTATATATGCATAGTCAAAATTGTTCCAACTTCAACAAATTTATATTTTTTGTGGTTGACAGATTTCCCTATAACGACAGAGGTGGTGATGTCAAGACTCTACTTGAAGTAAAAGAATGTTTATGGCAGCTCAGACTTGACGCATCGAAACCTCCAGGCATTAATGACTATATTTCAATTTCTAGTATTTTAAAATTAAAATCTTATTGTATTAAATAATTTTTTATTTAGGTCTTAGCTATTAAGGTTTAAGGTGCTCATCATTTTATGTAAATTAGGGTTATTTAATTGTTATATTTTGGTACATTTCGATATTTTTGAATTGTAGGTTGCATTGTAAACAAACACATTATTTTTAGTTGAATTTAGGTTTTCAATGTAATTTATTTCAGGTATTTTTTAGGATGAGTGGATGTAACATACACATTTATTAACATTTAGGACTTCAACTTAGTATAATTTGAATTTCTGCATCAAGAACCTTTTTCAGCAGTTGTAACTGTATTGTCCATATGCATGGATGTCATGAAGTTCACCACTTCTGTCCTAAGAAGCATGAAGTTGGCTTTGGAGAAATTTTTTACCATGGTTTCCTTAATGGGGGGGTGGGGGTGGGATGTGGATATCAAGGGTGATTAGCTTATGGTCGGATCAGACCAACAAGGAGTTGACTTCAGGTGTGGAACACCAGTCACTCATGTTGGTAATGACTATGTCTAGGATATTGTTGCCCCTGGTGGGGGTGTGCATAAGTTGATCCAGGGCATTGGAGTCTATGAATTCCAGAAAGCGTTGAGCTAAGGAGTTGGTGCACGAGTAGTTTTCCCAGTTAATGGTGGGGTAGTTGAAGTTGCCCATTATTAGGGTGTTTGGTTGAATCCTAATATTTTCCAGTACATCAAGAAAAGAGGAGTGGGAATCCTGGGGCATGGTGGGGGATTTGTTGCAAGCTACAATTTGGATTGCAGTTTTGCCCAGAGTTAGTTGCACTTGGATAACCTCGGATGCATTATGCTGTGCAACTAGCCTGGAGGTGTGGATATCCTTAATGAAAATGGACACACCTCTGCCTTTGGTGTTTCGGTCCAGGTTAAACGGCTGAAAAGTGTGGTATGAGTTATAGCCTGGTAGTGCAGGGGTGCTCTCTGGAGCCTTGAACCAGGTCTCAGTCACTGCACAGATATCAATGTTCTCCATTTTAAGGAGTGCCTCGAGTGAGTGCATTTTGAGATTTAAACTTCTAGCATTGAGTAGAGAATTAATTAACAATACTTGTTTAGATGGAAAATTTGTTATGGTGACTATTGATGTAATCAATCTGTTTACTGTTATACCACATGACCAAGGTCTTGAAATGTTTAGCAACTGTTTGAATAAGAATAGTGATTTTCACAAAGTCAAGGTTAGCTTATTAGTAGATTTGGTTGAAATTGTTTTATCCAACAATTTTCTCTCATTTGAAGGAGAGCTTTTTAAACAAACTACTGGTGTAGCGATGGGAGCAAAGTGTGCACTGGTCTACACCAACCTGGTTTTGGCGGACTGGGAAACACACCCTCCAAGTTCATGTATATTATAAAACTATACTTGCATTTTTTTGGATGACATTTTGATATTTTGGAAGGGAACTGAAAAAGATATCTACGAATTTATCAAGTACCTACACACCACTATGTCATTTTTAAAGTTCACCAATAAGATACACAGAGAGACTTGTGATTACTTGGATCTTCTTTTGTTTTATGATAAGGAAAAGGATATGCTACAATCAGGTTTGTACCGAAAAAAGACATATTCCAACTCGTTTCTTCATTTTAAAAGTTGCCACCCTTTTTATCAAAAGAAGAACATAATTAAGGGCCAAATGGTGCGACTTTCAAGATTGGTTAGTTAAGACAATTTATTTGAAGTCGAACTCACTAGGTTAGTTAATATGTTTTCTGAATGGGGATATGCTATTGACATACTTTCTGATGTCAAATCAGAAATAGAGACCAAAAGACACAAAGTTTTTAAACCGATTCTTAAAGGAGGGTTGATCAAAGCAGGTACGGTAGTTACCTCCAATAGTGATGTTACAAATGAATGTAGGAGAAGGGCTATGATTTTGCCTTTTAATCCAATTGCCGGAGACATTAAAACTATCTTAACTGACACTTGGCAGAGAGTGTTCAATAAGGACACTACTGCCATACTGGGTAATGCTCCTGCTATTACTTACAGTAGAGGTAAAAACCTTAAGAAATTAATGGAGATGGACAGTGGTGCAAGTGTATACAAAAGTTCCAGTATGAGTAAATGTGGTTCATGTGGGACTTGCAAGTTCATCAACAATGGACCATATGTAGTAGTCCACAACTTTGGTAGATCTATAAAATGTCCAGGACATGTCAATTGTAACAAGAAAATGATGGCATACATTGCTACTTGTTTGAGTTGCCCCACATTCTATATAGGAAAACTATTAGGAAACTATGACTTAGGATCAATGAACATGTAAGAGATATTAAAAACAAAAAAAGTTCTAGTACCCTATATATGCATAGTCAAAATTGCTCCAACTTCAACAAATTTATATTTTTTGTGGTTGACAGAGTTCCCTATAAAGACAGAGGTGGTGATGTCAAGACTCTACTTGAAGTAAAGGAATGTTTATGGCAGCTCAGACTTGATGCATCGAAACCTCCGGGCATTAATGACTATATTTCAATTTCTAGTATTTTAAAATTTAAAATCTTATTGTATTAAATAATTTTTTATTTAGGTCTTAGCTATTAAGGTTTAAGGTGCTCATCATTTTATGTAAATTAGGGTTATTTAATTGTTATATTTTGGTACATTTCGATATTTTTGAATTGTAGGTTGCATTGTAAACAAACGCATTATTTTTAGTTGAATTTAGGTTTTCAACGTAATTTATTTCAGGTATTTTTTAGGATGAGTAGATGTAACATACACATTTATTAACATTTAGGACTTCAACTTAGTGTAATTTGAATTTGCACATCAAGAACCTTTTTTGAACTCACGGCCCTTGGCTGTGATTGGTTGTATGTGGGTGTGTGTGTGCATGACTCAGAATTTAAAAGGTTTGTGATATTGCTAATGGCTATACTCTGATGAAGCTCAGATATTCTAATGGGTGAAAGCGCTCTTTATTCAATTCTTTGGTGACGTTTATTTTTCTGTGGTTAGTGTTGTGATACTGCTTTGTGGTTTGGTCCAATAAAGCACTTCGCGCTCAGGATTTCAGTCTGATTGTTCTTTACCAGTAGGACATGTTCATTTCATTGGTGTTTAATGTCTAACGTTTAGTTTCTTTTTCCAGGAATATCCTTGGAAGAAGACAGAGAATGGGAAGGCATATCCTTCAAAGCAAGATGTCTCTTTCCCCAACCACCCTGACAGGACCCTCCAGGGATGTCTCCCACATCTAAAAATGGATGGTTCTCCCATGTGTATATCAGGCAGTGGAAAAGCTAAAGAGGACATCTCTGACCCTGGTCCATAGTGGCTGGCAAGACTACATAAGAAGGACTCAAGGAAACCAGTAAGTGGTCTGAGTAACCAGCAGCAATCACTGCAGAGTCACCTACCACTGGATGAGAGACAGAATGAGCTTGTGATGAAGGAAAGGGCTCATGCTTCAGCCATCTTTTTTATTTTTTTACGTACATTGGAAGAGGAATCAACAGGACCAGTGTAAGAATCCGTGTTGTAGCGGAGGAAGAAACCTGACTGCCAGTAAGTGTTGGTTGGAAGGGAAATAGTCAGACAAGTGTTCATAAGCAGCACACTCACGTCCTACATAGTCCCTTAAAATTCAAAAGTAAAAGCACAAGCAGTTTACAAAAATCTTCAGAATGTGCACTGAGAGAAAACAAGAAATAAAGAAAAGATGTCATAAAGTGTATTCAAGCACCAAACAAAATATATTTCTAGCCCGCACCTTCAAGCAAAATGTCTCAAGCAGTAAGATAATGAAGTATTAAAGTGTACACAAGCACCAAAACACTCCATGTTGTAATTACATAAAACAACTCCCAAGCTTTAAACCCTTACACGTCAGTTAAAATGTCTCAAAAGCAGTATATTTTCTTCTCACAAACCAGCCCTAGTATTGAATAATAAGTCCTGTTTAAAAAAATATACAGTTTCTGATAAGAAACTTCTGATATTAATACAACTGTCATTATTCTTCAGAAAACATAAAACACATCAAAAATATTTAAAAGGACAACATTTTTTGTGGGAAAGGATTCCCCATGGTGCATCTTTCAATAACGGTAACTGATGATTGGGAATTTTTTGACAAGTTGGATTTTTTAATAAAGATCTTTGAAGGTAGAGGTTATTCCAATGCACTAAGAGAAGTCAAGGAAGAAATTAACAGCAGAAAGACTAACTGCACACCTATTTTGATGAATTCCAACTATGACGTACCCACGGACGCCATACCTGTTACTAATCAAGTTTATGCTAACTTTAATTCAAATGATCACAACATGAACCATGCAATTGTAGTCCCAGATAATGTTGGGGTTTACAAAATTACAGCAATGCTGAGATCAAATTCGAATTTCATTTTCTTTCAAGAGTTGAAACAGAAACTGGGGAAGGCTCCTCTAGTTACATACAGTAGGGGTAGAAACCTTAAAAATATCCTTGAGGATACATCCAGTTGGTTGGAATATAACAGAGTGTCCAATATGAGCAAATGTGGCATGTGTAAATGTATCAACCACGGCCCGTATGTTTGTGTGGAAGGTTTTGAGAGAATTATAGGTTGTTCTGGTAGAGTTAACTGCAATACCAAATATGTAATTTACCTAGCAATATGCACATCTTGTACAGCCTTCTATGTGGGCAAAACCACAAAAAGGCTTATGGACAGGAAATATAAACATCTGTACGATATTCGCAAGTCTAACACCAAAAATGCCCAGAGAAGGTATAAATAGAAATGCATTAATTTTAAGAGCTTTACTTTTTTTTTTTGTGACAGACAGGGTGAAGTACAATGATTTTTTAGGCAAGGTTCAAATAACAAATTCGCCACCGTAACAGGAACAGGCAAGCAAAAACTGAGGGTAATGGTACTCAATGCTAGAAGTTTAAATCTCAAAATGCACTCACTCGAGGCACTCCTTAAAATGGAGAACATTGATATCTGTGCAGTGACTGAGACCTGGTTCAAGGCTCCAGAGAGCACCCCTGCACTACCAGGCTATAACTCATACCACACTTTTTGGCCATGTAACCTGGACCGAAACACCAAAGGCGGAGGTGTGTCCATATTCATTAAGGATATCCACACCTCCAGGCTAGTTGCACAGCATAATGCATCCGAGGTTATCCAAGTGCAACTAACTCTGGGCAAAACCGCAATCCAAATTGTAGCTTGCAACAAATCCCCCACCATGCCCCAGGATTCCCACTCCTCTTTTCTTGATGTACTGGAAAATATTAGGATTCAACCAAACACCCTAATAATGGGCAACTTCAACAACCCCACCATTAACTGGGAAAACTACTCGTGCACCAACTCCTTAGCTCAACGCTTTCTGGAATTCATAGACTCCAATGCCCTGGATCAACTTATGCACACCCCCACCAGGGGCAACAATATCCTAGACCTAGTCATTACCAACATGAGTGACTGGAGTTCCACACCTGAAGTCAACTCCTTGTTGGTCCGATCCAACCATAAGCTAATCACCCTTGATACCCACATCCCACCCCCACCCCCCCATTAAGGAAACCACGGTAAAAAATTTCTCCAAAGCCAACTTCATGCTTCTTAGGACAGAAGTGGTGAACTTCATGACATCCATGCATATGGACAATACAGTTACAACTGCTGAATCCTACACAAATACACTCTATAAGCACTTACACGAGTGCATGGATCGTGCTATCCCAAACAGAACCAAGACGCTATCCTCCAAAAAAAGGAAGCCAATTTGGTGGTCCCCTGCCAATAAACAAACTGTACAACAAAAGAAAGAAACTGTTGCAAAAGAGATTAAAATCCCATGAGTGGAGGAGCTCCCTAGTCAGCCTCAGTAAGAAGCTGAGATCCCTTATAAGATCCTCCAAAGCTAGCTACGAAAACAAAATTGCCACTAATTCTAAGGACAGACACAAAGCATTCTATAGCTATGTCAAGAATCTCGATGGCAACACCCAGATCTGCTCTGAATTACAGCACAATGGCATGAAAATTACAGAACCAACTGATATTGCCAACATCCTGGCAGATAGGTTCAGTGCTAACTTTACCCCCCTCACCCCCTAAAGGGCCCATATCTATACAGGAAGAATGCAGAGTCTCTGTAATCAGAACTACGCAGGTAAAAGCTGCACTCTCTAAAGCCAAAAACACAGCATCCATGGGACCGGACAACATCCCAGGCTGCGTTTTACACGAACTTCAGAACAAACTGGCTCCCCACGTAAGCACCATAAATGAGGTATTTCATGATAAAAACTTCAGGTCAGCTTCTGCAGCAGGTTAGAAGGGAGGGCCAGTCATGGCCTGCAAAGCAATGGTAATATCACATGGAGGAAATGGATCTCTAAGAGGACGCTAAAGTAAAAATGTATGTACCTCAAAGGAAGGCCTTGAACAATTTAAGAGAAGCTACAAGAGTGTGATTTTGTCAGTTTAATTTCTCCAAGTCTTATACCATTATGGGAATAGACCCCATTCCTAAGTCAAAGTATGATTAAAGTTTGTGAAATTAGTATTGCTTTCATTTTTGATGTTAAGCAAAAGTGCTCTTCACAGTACCTGCAATGTGCCCAGAACTGACTGCTCCTGCATTTCATACAGAGTTACATGTATTGGTAGCATATCTAAATACGGCTGTAAATTCTTTTTTTTTATGAGTCCCATTGCTTCTACTACTATTGTAATTGCCTGGGTATCTTTCTTCCACATTGCCCTCATTTCTGCCTGCAAGGCTTGGTATCTTATGACTTTGTGTCTCTTTATATGTAAGACACTGTAATCAGTGGGTGTAGCAGTCAATGCTATTTTTTTGTCTTCTTTTCATGGACTACTATATCTGTTTTTCTCACACCTATTTTTGAATTGTTGGTAAGGGTGGTCCCATATGATATAAACTTCATCATTCTCTATAATGCTTTGTGGCTCATGTTTCCAATGTTTCTCAGTCACTTCAATATTGCAATGTTTACACACTCCCCAATGCCACAGTTTTGCCACATTATTATGCCTTTCAGTATATAGGCCCTCTACCGTTTGTTTATCACACCCAGCAACAAGATGTGCAACTGTTTTCAGTTCTGTTTTACCAAACCTGCATTTTGTCTCTTTCTCCCACATGTTAAATGGACTTTGTAAACCAACATGTACTTAGCCCACTATCCTGGGCCACAAATATTAATCTTTCATCTCTTGGTTTAAATTCACCTCTTCTTAACCATTCCTACATTAGATCCTGATTGACATGAGGTTGTTCCAGGAGTTTTCTGCACCTGCAACTACATTTATGCCTTTTCCACCTTTCATGCCTTCTCATCTAATCCTCCTCCTTATATTCCTTCTTTTTACCTTTTAGCACATTCAGTTGCCCTGATTTTTGTCTGCTGGTCTGTGATGTTCTCCTATATTTAAGGAAAAAAATTGTAGCTAACTGTACCTTGATAGTGGAATATCTGGCGCTACCTTGGAAGAGATGTGTAAGGAAGCCCAAGATTGTTGGAAGAGGGGCTAAAAACAGGATCAATATTTTTCTCCATTGTCCAAACAAAAAACTTTTCTCATTTGCTTTTATAAACTTTCCTAGCAGAAGCTTTCTGAGAGGAGGAAATATGTAGACAACAGTGGATGACAACCTGGACTGTCAAACCATCACTGGAACTGGAGAAACTGAGAGGTCAGTTTAAGGGACTAAATGTTCGGGTGAGGCAACTCAGACAGGTGAGAAAGTAGATATGGATCTGAAACCAGTACCCAATGAGAGTGAATCAGATGAGACCAGAGGAAGGGAAACCACAGTTGTAAAGACCAATAAGGAGCAATGAGGATTGCCATGATCTTCACTGCTGATGCTTTCTGTAGGAACTTTGGAATCAGAGGTGTAGGGAGAAAGGTGTAAAAAGAGTCCCACAGGCCAAGGATGCATTAAAGATTCCTTAGGTGACTCCCCCTCATGGGGAATTAGAGTGAAGAACTTGCTGCATCTGGTGTTGTGAGCAGAGGAAAAGAAATCATAGCAAGGTACGGACCCATTGGCTGAAATTCCACTTCTTTACTACTGAGACAACTCATGAGGGAAAAGGATGGGCTTGCTCAACTTGTCCGTCCGTATGTTGGATTTCCCCAATTGGTATGTTGCAATTAGAAAGCAGCGAGAAGATATCACCCGTTACCAAACTTTCATAGCCTCTCAACACAAAGGATCCCTAATGGATATGATACATCTAAACTGCGGTGCCATTTTTTTAAAATAGTCCAGGCTCTGCTGCTTCAATTGCCTCTCCCCACCAGGTCTCCTGAGAAGTGTGCAAGCATGCTGGTATTTTTTAGTTTATGTATTTGCTTAGTTTTTGTTTGAAAGTACTCCCTCTGTGTTATCACTGCAATTTTACTGTGCACTGTTTTAACCTTTGCCTCTGAATGCGAGCATTGTGTTGATGTATTTAGCATAGCATGCAGGTATTATTGGTTTATGCATATGCTTATTTTTTGTTTGATAGTACTGCCTCTGTGTTATTGCTGCAATTTTACTATGCACTATTTTAACCTTTGCTTCTGAATGCGAGCATTATGTTGAATGTATTGAGCATAGCATGCAGGTATTTTTGATTTATGTATTTGCTAAGTTTTTGTTTGAAAGGACTGCCTCTGTGTTACTGCTGCAATTTTACTGTGCACTGTTTTAACCTTTGCCTCTGAATGTGAGCATTGCGCCAAATGTATTTACATATATGTAGAGTGCATTTATTGGATTACTGTAACTGTTTTGTAGAACTTATAGTCAATCAAACACCCTCCCATGCTTGCTAACACTATGATGTACTTTCAACATATACTGTGCATTTACTAGGGCAATGCTAACTCTGAGAACTATTCAGCATTTCCCACTGTGGCTACTGGTATTTAACGAACAGAGTGCTTGAATCTTTGTTTTTATCCTGTAGGATGTGCCTGGTCACAAGTGCTTATTAATGTTGTGCTCACTTACCTGGCATGTACCTTACCTCATAGGGGACCTCAACCTCATTACCACAATCAACAGAATATGCTGGAAGGACAGGTTCATAACCCAGAGACTGCCCATCCTATGGAATAGGCTTCCCATACATGTCAAACAGAGCACCTCACTGGCCCTCTGTGGATGGGAAATAGAAAATTCACCCCAGGGATTACTTCAGTGGCTCTACTCGACAGAGGCACTGGAAACTAAGGTCAGGTGGCACGATGCCAGGGTAATCATATGAGCTAGGCTTGTAAAGGCTCCAGGGCCATTAGCCTAGTACACACCTATAAACCTATATTAGTATAGTATATCCTTACCTTCCACCCTCTCTACGCACATGCATCCACAGCTTCCCCCAAGCTAATACTTAGCTCATATTAATTTTTTACTGTTGCCTACCTACAATATGACTTTGTTACATCTCATTTTGTCTCCGTTTTCAAACAGCTCTAGCTCTACTTCACTTGTGGCTGCACGTGCAGATTTTCTGAAAATTATCCTGCAAACAACTGAAGGCAAAATGAGTCACTACTGGGACTTTTACTCCCTGAAATAGTCTTATCGCTAGCTCTACTTCACTCGTGGCTGCCCCCCTCCCTCCCAAGTGAAGAAATTCTGAAAATTATCCTGCAAACAACTGAAGGCCAAAGGACTCACTACTGGGACTTTTGCTCTCTGAAGTATTCTTATGTAGGTGTATTCCCTGTTAACTAATTTCTGCATCTAGTTGTTAGTGCTTTTACTTAATTTTATTATACTGGCATGGTGTGCACACTTGCAAGATCCCACCCCCACTTCTTCCAATCCCTGCCATTGTAACAAACTGCCATTAGCTGGCAACAGAACACCACCAAACAACTGAATTTTAGCCCAGTTAAGTAGCTCATCTTGTAAGCAGGACAGTGCTCTATAGTTATTTAAATTCTCCAATATTTCTGTTCTACTGTTAAGTCACCCAAGTCCCTTCACAACAGTTATTTTTACATTCACTGTAAATAAATAGTGGAAGCACAGTAACTGGCATAATCTCTGCCATTAAAGTACAATGCTGCTTACCTTCATTACTTCGTCAGACTCCTGATACTTTTTTTTCAGCTCTTATTTCCAAGGTAGGTTTCTGCCCACTACACTCCCCTACTATACCCCCATTCCCACCCACCCCCTAGTTCATTTCCTTTATACCTAACCTTACCACACCCACACCCAACTCCCATCCTCAGGCAATCACACAACCACTACCCCTCCCCCTCCTTTGCACTCATATTACACAATCTACACATAGTCCCTCCTCACTCATAAAGTTGTTACAATCCATCATACATATAGTATCAGGACCCCTACACATTTCACAGGGTTACCTCCATACAGTCCCACCACATCTAACAAATAAAACATGTACTCCCATCAAATAATTCTAACACTAGCACTCATCACAGCCCATTTAACCTCAACCTACTTGAACAATATTACAATCCCTAACATAAGTAACCCCACTTCAACCTCACTTCCAACATTCATTAACTACCCCTTCCTCATCTCACCCACATTTTTAACCACACCACCTATGACCTACATCCCTACAATCTCCTCCATTGTCAAAGGAAATCTAGGGTATCCCTACAATGTGACTTAGCCTTTTCCAAATACCTACAAACCATTATAAACATTGCCTCTCACCTGCTATGCGGTGGCGATATCAACCCCAACCCAGGTCCAATAACAAGTCCTACAAATCACCACAATCAGCCTAGAACCAATACTAGCCTACTTAAGAGAAAATCCAATATTCTAATAATAAATCATAACATAAGAAGCATCCTTAACAAAACCACTGAGCTCCATGCAACCATAGCATTATACTTACCTGATATCATTTTCCTCACAGAAACATGGCTTAAACCACACATTAAAAATGAAGAAGTACTTCCCCCTGGTTATAGCATACTATGAAAAGACCGTACAGCTAAGAGAGGAGGTGAAGTAGCTCTCCTATATCAGAACAACATCGATGTTGAACTATTTAACATAGAAATCCCTACATTTAATAATGCAGAGATCCTACTTGTTAAGGTAAGACTAAATGCACAAAAACATCTAAATATCTTAGGATCATATATCCCTCCAGGAGATAACATCAAAACCCGAGAATCTCTTCTCCGATGGACATCAGAAACTCTTCCCCATAAAACAATTATACTAGGCGACTTTAATATTGATTGGACCTCACTTAAATCACCCCACCCCTCAAATTCTATTAACCTTTACTGATTCTCACAGCTTAGACAAACTCCTACTAGGGTAGACAAAACCTCAAAAAAAGAATCAATTTTAGACTGGATTCTCACCAATCGCCTATCTTTCACCCATAATTTCAGTACACTACCTGACACTCTAAGCGACCATCTCCCAACCTTCTTCATCAGAAACAAAACTAAACTCCCTAGAACTAGCACTCAAACACATCAGATACACTACTCAGGGATGATGACCTTAATACAGCCCTTAAGCACTCTAACTGGTCCCTTCTTTTAACACTTCCTTTAGATGCAGCAGTTGAGTATTTCAACACTATCTTCTTAGGCCTTCTCAACCAACTTGCTCCAAGACAGATCTGCACTAAAACCATCTATGCCCCATGGCTTACCAAGAGCACTAGGCAACTTATGAAGCAAAGGAACAAAGCAAGGGACACCTGGTGCAAAAAACAAAACTACTCCTAATAGGCAAACATTCTTACAACTGAGAAACACTGTAAATAAACAAATCAGACTAGACAAACAAAAATACTATTATGAAATTCAAACTAAGAATAATACCAACCCATAAATGTTCTGGGCTGCTATAAACAGTATTTTCCAACCAGGTAATTCACCAACTCCTCATCCAAACATAGACACTACCTCTATAAACACAGCCACCCAATTCAATGAGTTCTTTACCAACTCTATATTAAAGCTGTCAACAGACCCACACTCTTCAACCTCCACTATACTATATAACCTATCAAATAACGCTAACTCTTGCACCTTTCAACCTGTACCAACTTACACCATCTATAGACACCTAACCAAACCTAAACCCACCACTTTAGCAGTAGACAAACTACCTGCCAAATTCCTACAAATAGCCGCCAAAGCCATTTCCTACCCAGTCTCTATAATCATTAACAGGTCAATTTCAGAACAAAATGTGCCACTTCTCTGGAAAATCTCCTACATTACACCAATACACAAAGGGGGCAACTCCACTGACCTAACAAACTACCGCCCTATAGCTATACTTCCCCCATTGGCTAAAATACTGGAAAAATGTATCCATAACCAGGTCCTAACACATCTCCTCTCCAACAATCTTCTTGCTGAAACTCAACACAGATTCCACCCCAACCATAGCACTACCACTGCACTCATCAATTTTAGTAACCTAGTAAATATGGAACACAACGGCCAACTAGTGTCTGCAGTTTTCCTTGACTTATCAAAGGCATTTGATACAGTCTCCCATACAAAACTAATAACATCACTCTCAGAATTAAAACTAACTACCCCCACTCTATTATGGTTTCAAGACTCTCTCCCCCAATGTCAACAAGCTGTCTAGTGGAAAAACCACCTTTCCCCCTGACTTCCTCTAAAACTAAGAGTACCCCAAGGATCAATCCTAGGACCCCTACTTTTCACTATATTTATAAATAATCTTCTCAAAGCTGCCCCTCTAGCAAACCTGGTTCAATACGCTGATGACTCCACCTTAATCTGCTCTGCCCCCACCCTCCAAAAACTTCAAATCAAGACCCAAGAAGCCTTTACATCCATTGAAACCTGGCTTACAAACTCCCAGCTAATACTAAATCCTAAAAAGACCCAACTTACACTCTTTCATCCATCCAAAGCAGTAGCAGCACCTACTTCCCCATTCTCTGTTTCTGCATCAGATAATACCTCTGTCTCCCCATCACACAAACCAAATTAATAGGGGTCATTATTGACAATAATATGAAATTTGACAAACACATACAGTAGCTCACACAATGACCAAAATCAACAAAAAACTAGGTACTCTTTACAGATGTAAAGACATCCTAACCAGAAACAGTAAAGTTACCCTAGCTTGTACCCATCTTCTCTCTAACTTACTGTATGTTTCTCCTGTCCTAATTAATCTAAACAAGAGCGATTTAAATAAGTTATCAGTATGCTACAACAAAATAGCAAAATTCGCCACAAACTCCTCCTACCACACCCACCACTGTCAGGCCGTAAAACAGCTTTCCTGGCTGGAACTCCCTAACACCTTAGCTCTAAGCCAACTCCTTTTAGCTCATCATATATTGTACCAACCTGACAAAACTCCAGCCTTACAAGACCTGATCACCCTCTACTCTTATAACCATGAACTTAGAGATCCACTAACAAAGCACTAATCGCAATCTTCAAAAGCCATTACAGCTGTGGTAACTCCCTGTATTCTAGCAACATTGTCAAAACTTAGAACTCCCTACCAATACAAATCAGGTTACAACCTAACAAAACCATCTTCAAAAAATAGCTTATTTCCCACCTAAACAACTCCTGGACATGCAACTGCCTAACACCTGGCTCACATATTCTAACTACTTTCCCCTACCCACTATCCAACCTCCTCTTTAAAACTCCCAGAGATGCACTGTGTATTATCAATAAATAAATAAGGTCTGGTTCTGCTCTGTTTGCCAATGGACTAAATGGCTGCCATGTTGTCTGTATGAATGGAAATCACACCCAAGGGGAGAGAGTCCTAAAAGGCCTGCGACGCTAGGAGGACTACTCTCCTCTCCAATATATTGATGTGAAGACAGGTCTATGTCAGTGACCATGTGCTTTGGACTGTTTTTCCAAAGAAATGCACACACACACACACACACACACACACACACACACACACACACACACACACACACACACACACACACACACAGGTTCAGCAAATGCTTGTTAGACTCATTATAAAGGATAAAGGCTGTTTTTGGTTTGACCATATAACTGCCAGGGTTGAAAGAAGAACACACATACAGAATCTGGCCAGTGGTATTAATGTGTTTGAAGCAGCCATGGAACCTAGAAGGTGAAGAATAAGTCTTATAGCTGCCCTGTGGTAGGATACAAGTTCTAGGGGTTGCTGGTAAGATGTAATTCTTAAAGAGGGAAGCTTTGCTATCTGGGTTTGTGTGTCTAAAGTTACTCTGATGAATTCCAGAGACTGAGCTAGTTGTAACCCGGACTTTACTTTTTTCTTAAATTCAGCAAGATTCCCAAAGCTGTGCAGAGCTAGAGCAAGGAGTCCCTGACTTTAATTAGTAAATTCCTGGTAGGGGAGGTGCCAGTCATCCAGGTAAGAGTATACTCAGAAACCCTGCAGTTGTAGATGAGTTGCCACTACTGTCATGCACTAGGTGAACAACCAGTGGGACCATGGTGAGTCCAAAGGGCAGAGTTCTGAATTAGAAAATGACTGTCTCCCATCCAGAAGTGAAGATACTTCATGGAGTACCTGTCCATCTTTATATGGTAGTATGCATCCTGAAGATATACTGAGCACATACAGTCATCTTTCCTCAGCAAAGGAAGAATGGTCTAAGCCGTGACCATCTAGAATTTTGTTTGTTTTACAAACTTGTTTAATTGGTTTAGGTTCAAAATTGGCCTTAAGTCCCCATTTTTCTTTGGCACGAAAAGGAATCTTGAGTAATTTCCCAGTCCTCTCTGGTCTAGACAGTCCTCTTGGATGACTCAATTTCTTAGAAGTTTCTTTATTTCTGAAGTGGCCATTTCTCTTTGTGATAATGGAACATTGGGAATTCTTTTCTGACGTTACTGGGAAATGTGAAAAGCTATGAAATAATCTCTGGTTACAATCCACTGCACCGATTTGTCTTGAGTGATGAATCTCCAGGTTCTTGGGTGCAGGAACAAGCATCCTCCAACTGCCTTCAGAGTACAATAATCAGGAAAACATTCAGGAGTGCAGGAAAGGCTTCTCTGAGACAGGACCTCTGAAGCCTTGTTTTTATGGGCCACCTCTGCCTCTTGTGCAATGTCCATCATGACAGTTTCCCCCCCTGCCTTGGGGAGCTATTTCTCCAGAAGCATCAATCTAAAAATCATGGGATTTCTGGAGCCTAATTCTCTTATGTCCCTTCTGATTTCTAGAGAAGGTTCTTTGATGAGTACAGAATATGATCCATATGACAGAAAAGGATCTGCCATCCTTCCCACTTCCGGACATGGTTTCTTTGACTTTGGGACCAAACTAGGTTGATCTATCATAAAAGGAGTTGATGAAGGACATTCTGAAATGTTCCACAAAATTGCAAAGCCACATCCTGGCATGCCTTCTGATGGAAATGCCTGTACCAGTTGCTCTAGACACACCCTCTGCAGCCATGATGTCCATCCTCTGGGCAAGTGATCAAGGAGCCTCAACTTTCACCACTGACACTGGTGGGGAACATTCACTGAGGGAAAATTGACACACACTGTATTTTCAGATGTAGTCCTCTGCACCAAGTACAATTTCCCTTAAGAGCACACAGGGAATGCACACTCCAGTCCTGGGGCTGGGCTTTCTCTCCAGGCACCAAATAAGACTCCCCACTGATCACTACAGAACTTTGTCCTTAGCTGGCTGTTCCAAACCGATATCTAACAAAGCATTTATCACCTTCCCTGCCTTGATGGAGGACAGAGCCACCACCTCAAGGTATCTGGTAACATAATCTATTGCCACTAGGATACATTTTGTCCCTGTGGAACTTAGGATACTTAGAGGCCCCACAATATCCATAGCTAACCTCTGAAATGTCTCCTCAATCACAGGCAAAGGCATCAAAGCAGCTTTGAACTTGTCTCCTGATTTGCCTACTTTTTGGCACTGCTCACAGGTTCTGTAGTACCCTATTACATCCCTTGCAATCATAGGCCAATAAATGTTCTGCGTAATATGTCTGTTGGTAGGCTTTATGCCCATATCACCTGCAAAAGGAATGTCATGGGCGATGGCTAGAAGTGCCAGATGGTAGGCTCTGGGCACTACCAACTGCTGTATTACCACATCCTCTAGCCATTTCTCAGGGGTCCACTCTCTATACAGTAACCCTTTGTTCCAGTGTACAGACTCCCCTTTTCCGTGATAATCAAGTACCTCTTCAGCTATCTCCCTCAAGCCTGTTAATACAGCGTCCAAGAGCTGAGCCTGTTTCAGTTCTACCTTTGTGACCTTTCCCAGCTCCCCTTCCACAGGAAGTCTGTCATCTTCTGTCAGTGGTGCCTCACTGTCAGCCTGGGTACTACCACTAACTTCCACCAAGGGAACATCAGTTCCTATCAGCAGCTTTGGCTCACCTTCAGGCTCAATGCTACAGGGTAGTTCCCTCCCTGAAATAGCCACATTACTAGCCCCAGCTTCAGGTGTGGGATCTGCCTGGGTCTACCCCAGGCTACCAGACCCACATACCTGTCTCCAAGCCTGACTGCATCTAACTATATGCACACGAGGTACTGTATTATCAAAATAATTCCCCATCAAGACATCTGCAGGGATAGCCTCAAACATACCTAATTCCTTACTTCCTTTTCCACCTTCCCAGCCAAGGTGAACCCTGGACAAAGGTATTTGGAATGGGGTCCCTCCTAAATTTCTGACTGGAGTGGACTGCCCAATGAAGTACTTCTCCTCTTTAGCCACTGCAAGCATCACAATGGTTATGCTAGAGGCTGTGTCTCTCCTGGCAGTGGCCTGTTTTCCATCCAACAAGATAAGATACTGTCTCCAGACAACTTACCACTGGTATGATGTTATTCCTACTTGTTGGCTCCCTCGTCTTTTGTTCACCACCTTGCTTCAGTGGACATTTGTATGCTACATACCCCCTCTGGTTGCATTTAAAACATCTAAACCCTGATCCTGGACTGTGTACCCGAACTAGTGGCTTCCCCTTTTACTGGTGGACTCTATTGAGGTGGTTTAGGCTGCCCACCATGGGTTCCCTTATATCCATGTGCAGCACTGGGTATCCCCTTCCTGTGCAGAGGTGCCCTGTTTGCCAAGTAGAGATCCCCCTTTCTCCCCAGTTCATCTGCAGAATTACACTTCTGGTCTGCCAACCAGATTCTCATGTCCTCGGGCAAAGAGCTAAGGGGTTATTCCCTCTCCAAAAGGTCTGCCAGCCTTTCAAAAGTGGTAACCTGACAGCCACTCACCCACCTATGAAAATAAGTCCTTAGCTCAGCAATATTATCACATGCACTTTCATCTGTCCTTACATATATGCTCATATTTTTTTTTCTGTAAGCTTCAGGTGTTAAAACATTCCAAAAAAACACTGTTTAACCTTGTCATAATTTAAACAATCAGTATCAGACAATTTAGAAACAGCAGTTACAGCTTTACCATGGAGTAAGGGGATCAGGAACCACACCCAGAGCCCTTAGTAAACATCATATTGTCTACATATGCTTTCAAATATATGAATAAAACTTTCAAAATGATCACCTTTTGTATACTGCGGAAGAAATTTACTGACCTTTATTGTTTCTGGGGTTCAGTTATTCCCTTTCCCATTACCTCCATGTTCCTGTCTAAGAGTCAGCATGTCCCTCTCATGTTGATGCTGTTTCTCATTTTCTTCGGCCTCCAAACACCATGGTCTCTCTGCTGATTCTAATTCCATATGGTTTGCCTCCACTTCAAGTCTCTAACTCCAGATGGGTTTTTAAGTCCCCTGAGGAAAAGATGAACTGTCCTGTTTCTGAGGGCTGTACATCCCCATCACCAGACTTGTTGGCTTCCTGGTTGCTGATCTGTGCTGCAGCCGTGACTAAGGCTGAAATAATTTCTTCTTTACTCAAGGTGGCATGCACCATTCCTTTGGATTTGCACACCTTAGACAACTGGTTCACTCTTGGCTTCCCATAATTCTCTGCTGACATCTTTGCCTGCTTTCCCCTGACTAAATTAAACTGAAAAAAGTAAACAAATAAAACTGATGTGAAAAAGGAAACTCTATATGTTTACTTTGTGGCTGTTGAGAGTACACACACTTTTAGTGACAGCTGCTTACAGGATACAGAATTTCAATTAATATCCACACTGCTGCTCACCAATATGTGATGCCCCTCCTATAGGCCAGTGATCAAGGAGCCTCAGTCCTCACCACTGACACCTGTGGGGAATGCTCGCTGAGAGAAAAATAGACCCACACTATTTTCAGATGTAGTCCTCTGCACCAAGTACAATTTCCCTTAAGAGCACACAGGGAAAGCACACTGCAGTCCTGGGGCTTGGCTTTTTCTCCAGGCCTCAAATAAGACTCTACACTGACCACTACAGAGATGAGTCCTTAGCCGGGTGTTGCAAAGCAAGCCCTCCACCACCCTCTTTGTGAAATCAGTCCTCTCAGTGTCCACACTGACCATTACAGAGATGAGTCCTTAGGTGGGTGTTGCAAAGCAAGCCCTCCACCACCCTCTCTTTGAAATCAGTCCTCTCAATGTCCCTGTTCAAAGTAGCTGACACACACACTCTCTGAGATTAGACTTTCACACACACACAGCTTACCAGCTCTGCCAACTCCACCCAGACTATAAGGTAGATTCAGTGTCACTAGAACACCCAAAGCCAGCTACCTTAAGGATCTTAATAGGGTACTCAATTACACGTATTAAAATTAATATTCATATAAATGATAGTGTTAACCAAGCAGCAATACTTTCAAGAACGTGGAACCACAATGCCACTAAATAAATGCAAGTACTTTCAAAGGTTAAATATTTTCTAAAAGACCAGCTACAATGAAAGGTTTAGATATACTTAAGATTAAGTAATAAAACAGGGAATTTGACAATACTGAATATCTACTTGCAATAAACACTAGAGTTTTAATCACAGGAATTATACAAAACAACACAGATGGAAAGACTCAGACAGATACAGAAAAACTACATTTAGCTAATCTCACTGTTTTTTTAATTGACTGAAGAATTACTGTTCCCTAGTTACTTGCTAATGCAAGGCAAGGTGAAGTGGATAGGTGTCTTGTTAGGTCCCAAAAATAGAGTGCACTTACCACATCTCCCACTAGTATTCAAATATAGTTTCAGTGCTGGCTACAGAATGACATCACATCTGGTCACATGACTCTGTGGTTCACACACTATTCCTTCACTAGAAACTGAGACAGATCTGTTACTGATGTATCACAATACACATACATAGAAGTTTAGCTAAGGTCTATAACAGCATCTGGAAACTGTAAAACAATTCCAACACATCCACCCTTCCTGCAGAGGCTAACAAGCCATTCTCTGGCTGCACTCAGACATGTGAGATAAAATCTTTATGGCCTAAACAAAGTCATTTCATTTCAGGATATTTTTCTTAAGGTTAGCTGGGCTGAGCTTAACCCCCTCCCTTCCAGTATCTTCTGTTAAAATATATATATTTCATCAATTACAGCAATACAGTCTGACATGCATGTATATTTCTTTTCTGTCCAGCAGCAGCCATGTTGATATATTTTTAACACAAGCATCTGTACAAATAAGCTTGATATTCAAATGACATATAATACTTTACAAACCTCCAGCTAGCTATGCTGGTATATGTTACACATGCACTGCCCTACTCTCCCTGGCACAGCTGGCACTGTCACATCATCCAGCAGCATCAGAAATAAGACATACAGAGGCATGTGAAAGTGACTGGAAGATAGCCAGCTGTGAATCAACAACTTTCCTTTGATCAACAGGCAAGGCTCCTGGGAGCGAATTGGCAATCTCCTTTGTCAAATCTCTCTGAAAGCGAGTAATGTGTGCCAGGTAATTCAGTGCTCTCAGTGTAAATGAAGATAAGGCATATACATGCTTCCCAAATTTGTCTAATGCACACAACTCTGTGTTAGACGGATGTACAGAAGAACTCTCTTTTGCAAATTACTTCTTAGTGACTACTGCCACTAGCATTGAATCTACTCTGGGACCCTTGCTCCAATCGGGTCTATCTTTAGGAGCTACCAAAAATTTATTGGGCTTCTTCGGAATAGGTTCAGCCATATCTGGTTCTTAGTATGCCCAAGATGAGATCAGATCTATAATCTTGTTGGTGTGTGTGTGTATGTGGGGGGGCACCCAAGAAGTACATATGCCAGAATTAAAGCTTCAAGGACCACTAATTCCTCTGGAGTAGGATCTTGGGAAGATCAGCCCCCTTTCTGCCTAAGAAGTTCAGGAAACTCTCCAAAAGATATGCCGTCAAGAAAGAATTAAGGGAACCCTCTCTTTCATCAAAATCAGTGTTGGTGGTTGGGGATTCCTTGGGGGAATCTAAGGGCCTCCTCTTATACTTGTGTTTCCAATGAAGCTCTGCTGTGGGAGGTTCAGGAAAGGACTCAGAAACAGATATAGTCATGCTGGAAAAAACAGGCTCAAAGCTTTCAGAAACAGGCTGTCCCGATGAGATCAGGAAAGCAGGTTTTTTAGCCTGAAAAATCCTTTGTAGATGGGCTGGATCCAACTCTGGGAGGGCAGATCTCTCTCTAGGCTGAGAAAGTACTCTTTTGAAAGCCTCTAACACCAAGCTTGACATGGATTGAAGTATCCTGCTGCAGAAGCCGAAACTCCTGAAGGTAACTCAACCTTGGAAGCTGTTTGACTGGGATTTCAGGCTAATGCCAGAGTTGAACTATTAAGCACCAATGCTACTACAGGAAGGAAAGGATCCAAAGACCTCAGATGCTATCCCATCCTGTCAGAGTCGACCCCTCCAGCCCGGTTCTGAGACTTGGATGGCTCTGACTGTGCCAAAGCTGACTTTATCAGATAACTCATCGAGATGGAGGGACACAGAAACCTTGGCTCTGATGCAGACCTACCCCGGGACAGGACTGGATCCTAGGACTCTGATCTGAGAAGACAGATCAAAGAAGGCACTATTAAAGATTAAGGGGAAGAGATATTCCTTCCGGATCTCACAGTGGTTGGCACCGGGAGTACCCACAACTGGATCTGGGTCCAAAGGAAACACTTCATCATCCTGTCCACATCTGCTTTGGTGAGGCTCCAAGAGAACCTAGCTAATCTTAAGGAAGAAGCAGATAAAGAAAGCCTGGATGGGTATTAAGGGCTATCTTGTAAAATAGGAGACTAGAGCCTAGGGGTAACAGGCTGCTGTGAAAAATTAGGTGGTGTTATAGATCTGATAACTGCTGGATCTGCAAACGGTACTGGCACCAAAGCTTACAGATCTTTGCTGGAGGACCCAACAAGGGTGTTGGATCCGGAGAGCTCTTCTTTGAAGTTTTAGATTTGTCTTTCTCGGTTTCCTTTTGTTTCTCCCTGGTCCTGTCTGCCTTCCTGGAGGATGAAGAAGAAGAATGACAAGAAGCAGCAGCCGCAGATTTCCCCAAAGCTGATGAGGACTTTTCTCCTGGAGATGCCTGTAGGAGACCCTTTAAAATAAGTTTATTCCTTCTCTCAATTATGGTTATTTGTCCAAAGGTGCGCCAAACCTCTAAATGTGAAGCCCCCAAGCAATAAATCCATTTCTCAAGTAGATCTGAGTTTGGTTACTTGTGAGAACAAGCAATACACTTCTTAAAGCCAAATGGCTTATCCAACATCCTGACTACATCGAAAGGACTATAAAGGAGGAAAGAATACGAATGACAGGGCTTAGTATTTATTATGTTTTTATGTAAACAACTATAAATATTAATATAGAAAAGTATTCTTTAAGAAAATAAATAGCAAGTAGGAACATTTTCTTTTATTATTATTATTATTATTGGAAAACCCCAAAAGGAAGAGTGGGAGAAAAGAAAAAGGGGGAGGGATAATAGCAAATACAATTTGAAAATAGGGAGGTAAAAGTTTATTTATCTAGAAAAAGTTCTAATTATTCTATCCAAATTTTCCTCAACACCAAGATCTGTTTAAGCTCTTCAGGTGGCAAATGAGATCTGAGGTAGCTCGCTCTTCTCACAGGGATTATGGGCAGGGGTAGAGCCTGAGCATCGGGTCCAAAGCTTTGAAGTGGCCGTAGCTGGATTCAGCATTGGATCCAACATCCATCCATTGATGAAAGGATAGAAAAGACAGCAGATCTTACATTACAAAATAGAGATAAGTTCAATTTTACAATCAAAAAGAGAGGAAAAACTAACACAGTATCATGTAGTTACAGCAGTACCACAAATAAATGAATAATAAAAGTAAAATAAAGCTTAATAACAATGAATACAGCAACAACTCACAAGTGCAAGACAGTACAGTGTAACCATAAGTGTTTGAATACATCACTGCTCCAGTAGCCTAAGCTATAAGTGTTATATTCTACTACGGATATCACAACTGATCAGCATCAAATGCTTTAAACACCTTCAGTGTGCCCTAAGTGCTGAAGGGCTTGAGGGCCACCATATAAAATCAGTGGTTATTATGTCACCGTAAGAGCTTTCTTGCCCCAGAGAAAGGGAAGCTACAGCCCATGTTTTCTGTATATGTACTACAGCATTGGATAAATAAAATATCCACACCCTCGCCAAAAAACATGACACAAGAAATGGGAATGGAGGGAGGGCATCCCTACTGCAATAGTGATCTATTCAAACATCTACTGGTATGGTAAGTTTACTTGCACAACTATTCTATGTTCATCATTGCATCACTGCTGTGGTATACTATGTTATATGGATACACTATCAGAATTTAAAAGGAGGGGAAGAAAAAAGTGTGTCAGAGGCCAGGTGCCCCTAGAGAACAGTTCTAGCAAAACCACCTGTAAAAGAAATCTAATCTGTAGTGCTTTGTAAAAGAAAGTATGCATAGATGGCCAAGTTCCTACCTCTAGAAGATGTCTAGACCCCACCCCTTTCCAAAAAGTCAAAGAGGAAGCCAAAATCCTAGCAGAATGGGCACTTACCTTGCCTGAAATGGCTCATTATGGTGAAAGTGGAAAAACAATAGACTAGGACAGGCATTGGGAAATAGTTTTGACAATGACTGACCCTTTTTCTTACCTTCATAGGAAATAAAAAGATGATTTATTTACTACATTTACTACATTTTCTTTACTGGGATGGTCCAAATGGGCACGCAGGCCCATTGCCAGTGGAGACCTGTGGTGAAAACTTCATTAAAGTTACAGAAATCACAAAAAAAATTACAGAGAAGAAAACAATTTCAGTTTCTTAACAGGAGAAATGGGGTTTTAGACTCTTGCAATGGGTAATACAATCAAGACAGAGGTTAATACAATTTGATTTTTGTAAGAGTGTTATACAATAATAAACAGGTTACATTTACATATACAGCAATATACAAATTTCATTTACATAGCAGCAATGAAAAGCAATGTATAGTTATAAATGTAGATAGGATTTATTTACATTATTTCCAGGATAAGACAGGAGAGCTGGAGAGTTAGGGGTTGGTGATAGTCTAGAGATTGGAGAGGCATAAAGACAGTATGTCACAGTATGAACAGGAACAGAGCCAGGAGGAGTTTATTTACTGTTTTAGATTGTGCTTAAAGCTAGATGCACAGCTTTCCTGTTTTAGTGGGACAGGCAGGGAGTTCCATTGTCTGGTGACATAGGACGAGTATAGTGAGTCTCCAGCTGTATTACAGGCTTTGGAAGTTATTAGTAGATTCTGACTACCTCAGCGAAGGCAACGTGGTGGTGAGTAGTGTTTAAGAATGTTGTGTAGAGAAGGATGTGTGTGTGGTTTGTGTATTATTTTGTGGGCAATTTGAAGGTGAGTGAACATAAGGTGATTAGGTAGGATACATTAGCTGCAAATTTGGCTATTTTCTTAAAGCAGGCCTTTAATTTACTTATTAGAGTAGCTTGAATGTCAGGGAGGGGAGAAGGGAGGATGATGCTAAGGATTTTCTTGAGGAGTCTGCGAGGTAGGGCTTGTTTTGGTAAAGGAAGCCCAGTTTTTGGTGAGTTTTCTTGATTGCCAGAGTAATATGTAGGTGAAATTTTAGGTTATTGTGTATTATGAGTCCTAGCAGGTTGGCATTTGTTACACTTTCTATATTGGTGTTGTTTGTTGAGATAATATTAAAAGGTTGTACTTGTTGTTGAAAGAGATCTGGGTATGAAAAACATTATTTTTTTTTTTTTTTTTTGGTAGTTAATGATACCACATATACTAATCCCATGGACATAGCTAACCTGTTGGCTGACAGGTTCTGTGAAACCTATACCTCTCAACTGTACAGATTTTTGCAGAATGTCCAGATTTTTGCGTCATATTTCTGGTGTGTTCCTCCTAAAATCAGTACCTTTCTGGCAAATAGCTGAGGACTGAAGTCATTAAATAATGACAAATATTTGAGTTTAAGACTCCACATCCTTCAGAAAATCCATGCTAATGCAAAACCTATTATTCTATCAACTTTCTAAGCTTGTAATAGCAATATTTAAAATCTGTCCCTATTTGTCCCCCCATCATTTTACGCTTTGTCCAGAATTTTTGCTTTAAGAGGTTGAGAGGTACACGACATCCCTGCCACCTGCCACCTACCTGGAATCTCCAAAGAGCAGGTTATAAATGCCCTCTCTAAGGCCAAAAACACAGCATCTGTAGGACCTAATAACATCCCAGTTTGCGTCATACATGGTCTCCAACACCACCACCACTGGTACTCTTTTCAATCATAGTCTAAGCACCGGCTTCTTCCCAGCTGAATGGAAAATGGCCACCATTATTCTGTTGCACAAAGGTGGTGCTTCCACATGACCCTGGGAACTACAGACCTGTTAACCTGACTAGCCTTATCTGCAAAGCCATGGAGAAAATCATCATGGACTTTATCAATAAAGATACAGGTAATCTCCAAACACTTGACCCTATCACTCTGAATTTGCCAAAGGGAGATTATGCCTATTAAACCTTGTGGACTCCTTTAGGACAGTCACCGATGCCCTGGACAAGGGGAAATCTGTGTATACAGCCTACCTAGACTTAGCCAAGGCATGTGGCACTAACTAACCCTTATATCATTAGATGTGTCATTAACTGGCTCACTGTTAGAACCCATATAGTCAAAATAGGGGAATCCACCTCCAACAGCAGACTTGTAACCAGTGGTGTTCCATGGGAATCAGTCCTGGGATCTCTACTGTTTGGAATCTATTTCTCTGAAGTACAAGCAAAAACTAAAGGTCTGTGGCTGACAAAGTTTGCTGATGACTGCAAACTGGGAGCAGTCGCAGAATCTCCAAATAATGTCAAAATCCTAGAAGAAGGTTGTAAAACAAAATAAAGTGGTTGTAGTGTCCAAATCCAAAACATATAAACTGTATAAAATCACTGGAGACCAGCAGATCCAAATCAACGAAAAACTTTATTCCAAGCCACAAACGAACACAAGGCACATAACAGTCATAAAATAACATTGTAAAACCAATTCCCCTTATGTTTTCGTCTAACAAAACTTCATCAGATAGGCATATACTTTACAGGTGATCACTTAAATACCTTTCCTTATTTAATTTACCCAATGAAATGCATTTTATTCATTTAGATATACTGTATCTTAGACTTAATTGATTAAGATGTTGGCAGATTAGTGAAGACTGATGAGATATACAGAAGAGTAGGAAGGAGGTAAGAGGATAATAAGAAGTTATGTACCTACCATAACATTCCATGTTAGTTGTCTTTTTCTCGCCTTCTTTCTTGCTGGTTGGGTTCGGAGCCGATCCTCGGCACCGACTCGGCCATCTTCAAAAGCTCGAGCGCTACTTACTGGCTCGAGGCCCCCCCCTATATCCCATCATGCCTGGCGCTAGATACCCAGATCTCGTTTGGTAAGTCTAACTGCAGACATAATAATAATAATAACAAGACAGGAATCCTGTCCTAGAATGCATAAATCCTACTGGAGAGACTACTATTCAGAAGGAATAGCCAGAGAAGACTCAGCCAGTGAGAAAAACATAAGGAACTCTTCTCGGTCTACTACGATAGGGGGATGGAGGGTTGGACGCAAGAAAGGAGGCGAGAAGAAGGCAACTAACATGGAACGTTATGGTAGGTACATAACTTCTTAATGTTAAGTTGTCTATCTCACCTTCATTCTTGCTGGTTGGGACAGCGTCCCTAGCACCTCAATCCTGGGTGGCTCATCGGAACAGACTCTTCAGAACAGTGGACCCAAAATCGGCTCTGCTCCTGGAGGCCACATCCAGCTTATAATGTGAAATAAAGGTATGAGAATTGGCCCATGTAGCTGCTGCACAAATAGTTTCCATTGGCAATCTTGTCTGAAAAGCCACTGAAGTAGCTAGAGCTCTAGTGGAGTGACCTCTCGGTTTAGCAGGAAGCTCTTTATTCCTTAGCTGATATATAAATGTAATGATAGATGTCAACCACCTAGATAAGGTTACTTTCGACACAGGTAGACCTTGTTTACCCTCATCATAGGACAGGAACAGCTGGTCTGATTTTCTTATTTGCTTAGTTCTATGCAAGTAAAAGCGTAACTGTCTATGAACATCAAACTGATGCAATTTGTATTCCGCCTTGTTGGAATAATTTGGAAAAAACACAGGCAGATCAATAGACTGATTCAAATTATTGTCAGAGGAAACCTTTGGAAGGAAGGAAGGATTGGTCCTGAGAGACACTCTATCATTGTGGAAAACTAGATAAGGAGGGCGAACACAAAGAGCCTGAAGCTCAAAAACTCTTCTGGCTGAAGTAACAGCAACCAGAAAAAGGGTTTTCCAGGAAAGAAACTTCAAGGAACAAGAAGCTGCTGGTTCAAAAGGGGGCAGTATCAGGGAAGCTAAAATCAAATTCAGATCACACGGAGGTGGGGGATCTCTCACTGGGGGCCTGAGTAAAGTAGTCCCTTTGAGAAAAGCTTTACAAAGCTTTTGGGACATAATACTAGTATCCGATAGACCTGTATGAAAATTTGAAATTGCAGCTAACTGAACTCTAATCGTGGCAGAAGAAGATCCAGCACGAAAAAGTTTCGCTAAAAGATCCAAAATATGGTGCACAGGGGCTGAGAAGGGATCTATATTCCCAGCCTCTGCCCAGAAAGAGAAACATTTCCACTTACTAGCATAAGTCTTTCTGGTGGTAGACTTGTGCGATAAGATGAATTCACGCACCGAATGGGAGATGTCCGGAAACCTGGCTAAGGTTGGAAGTGGAGCAACCAAGCAGTGAGCTGGAGAGATTGAAGGGATTGGTGCAGCCCGCCCGATTGATGGATCAGGAGGTCTGGAACTGGATCCAGGGTCCAGGGCTGCTCCAGAAGGTAATGATGCAGTAACGGGAACCAAATTTGTCGAGGCCAGTAAGGGGCAATGAGGATCATCTTGCATCCCAATGTGGTAGCTTTCTGTATTAATCTGGGAATCAGGGGGAACAGACGCAATGCATAAAGAAGTCCCTGAGGCTAATCGTGAACTAGAGTGTCTCTGGGGGAGTGTCCAGGAAGAGGGAGGAGAGAGAAGAAATTGTTGAAGGGGGTGGCAAAAAGGTTGCAGCAAGGCTGACCCCATTTGCGGAAAATTTGGTCCACCATTGTCTGATTGAGAGACCACTCGTGAGGCATGAGAATTGCTCTGCTCAGCCTGTCCGCTATAATGTTGGACTTCCCAGGGATGTGTGCTGCTATCAGAAACCATTGGAAAGAGATCACCCACTGCCAGAGGCCGAGTGCTTCTCGACATAGGGGGTAGGACCTGGTTCCACCCTGCTTGTTGATGTACCACACTACCGACATATTGTCTGCTTGAATTGCAATGGTCCCGGTGGGAAGAGAGCTGTGAAGAGCTTGCAACACCAAAAGCACGGCCCTCATCTCCAAGACATTGATATGCAGATGGTACCCGTGAGGCTGCCAGGTGCCTTGGACTGTCCTGCCCTGAAAATGACCCCCCCACCCGATCAGGGAGGCATCCGTGGTCACCGTAGCCACTGGAGGAGGAAGAGGAAATGGTCTGCCCTGGGGTACTGATGGGGAAACCATCCACCAAGCAAGTTGGTTTTTGCATGCCTGTGTGATCATTATTTTGTGAGACAATGGAAGTTGCTGGAAAGACCATTGAGTGAACAGCATCCACTGAAGAATCCTCATATGAAAGCGAGCAAGGGCGACTAGTATGATAGCCGCTGCCATGAGACCCAAGGTTTTTAGGATGAATCTGGCCTGAAATTTTTTGCATCCTAATAAGACCTGCACATGTCGTTGAATGTCTAGCACTCTGTCTAATGGAAGTCTCGCTGACATGTCCTTTGTATTTAAGTTTGCGCCTATAAAGGTAATAGGTTGACACGGCGACAATGCAGACTTTTCGAAATGTATTGTGATGCCTAGTTTGGAGCAAGTTTGGATGCTGTAGTCTCTGGCTCGCAGCAGGCGATGCCTGGTGGCTGCAGTAAGGAGCCAGTCGTCTAAATATGGAAACACCTGGAATCCTTGCCGTCTCAGGTGAGCGGTAACTACTGCCAAACATTTGGTGAACACCCTGGGGGCTGTGGTGAGACCAAAGGGCAGAGCTCTGAACTGATAATGACTGGCTCCCAGCCGGAAGCGGAGGAATCTTCTGGAGCGTCTGTCCATTTTGATATGGTAGGATGCATCCTGAAGATCTATGGAGCACATCCAATTGTCCTGACCCAGAAAGGGTAAAATGGACTGTAGCGTGACCATCCGGAACTTCGTTCTTTGAACAGAACTGTTTAGTCTGCTGTGATCCAGAATGGGTCTCCAGTCCCCTGTCTTTTTTGGTACCAAAAAGAACCTTGAGTAAATTCCGGATCCTTGCTGGTCTGCTGGGACTGACTGGATGACTCTTTTTCTTAGCAGTTTTGAAATTTCTTGAACTGCTTGATCCCTTAGATTGGTTGGAATATCTGGAAGGGATTTGTTGGGAATGTAGGGAGTGCGAAAGAAGGGGATTTTGTAGTCTTCGGATATGATAGACAGTACCCATTTGTCTTGTGTTATACTTTGCCAGGCTTTTGGGTACAGCGATAATCTTCCCCCGACTGCCTCCGAAGGTGGACAGCCGGGCAGCACCTCAGGGATGCTGGAAGGGCTTGTCAAAGAATGATTCTCTTTGGCCCTGATTTTGTGGACCCCCTCTGCCCCGACGGCAGCGTCTATTGTTGTTCCCTCCTCTGCTCCTGGAGGGGAACTCTCCACGTGTATCAGGCACGGCTCCTTGGGATTTCTGGAACTACATCTTCCCACTCTTCTGCCCCTTGGGATACCGTCTTGAAGGAATGGAAAAATGGACTCCCACAGCAGAGAGAGTCTTGCCTTCCTGCTCACACCTAGTAAGGGTATCCTTCACCTGTGGTCCAAAAAGAGCAGAGCCATCAAAGGGGGTGTTTGTGAAACACGCCCTGAAGGGTAAGGGTTCCGCAAAGTTACATAACCGCATCCAGGCATGCCTCCTCAAGGCCACGTCTGTGCCTGCGGCCCTACTCACACCATCGGCTGTGTAAGAGATGAGCCGCATGGAGGAGTTTACTACCGAATTAAGAGTCGCCAGCTGGGAGGCAACCTTAGCCTGGACCCCCGCAGCTGATGGATCTTGAAGGGTATCTCCTAGCTCTTTAATGAGATCCCTTTGAAGGCGGGTAAAGTGGCACAAGTAGTTCAGAGACCTCATGGAGAAGGTCGCTGATGCAAACATCCACTTCCCATCGTCCTAGATTCCTTATTAGGGGGATGGACAAACAAAGAAGTTTCAGCCAACTCCTTTTTTGTGGCCGCTGCAACCACCATGGAATCAACGGGAACACCCTTAGTTAGAAATTGCTTGTCTTGTGGTGCAGTAATAAATGTTGTGGGTCTTCAGGGGGTTGGTTCCACTGTGCCTTCCGAGCCACCACAGACATCAGTGGATCGAAAGGCGGAGACACCCAGGAGGTAGAGGGTCGGGAGCCAAACGCGTCCAGGAATACAGACTCATCCTCGGAAGGGTTAAGGGTAGTCCAGTTCCCCCTCTGCCTAAGTATCTCAAGGATGTCTGAGAAAGAGACGTCCTCAGAGGGGGATCTCGGGGACCCTTCCGAATCCTCCAAGTCGGTATCTGAAGTGACAGACTCAGGGGAGTCAACATGCTTCCTCTTGCATTTCCTATTTCGAGGGGGCTCCTCTGAATGATCAGGGGAGGACTCGGAAGAGGAAGATACACCCAATGGGATGCCCTGGCATGCTTGTTCCCCACGCTTGGGGTCTGGAGGAGGGGCAGAGGCAGACGCAGGCACCATGGGGGGAGGAGCCGATGAGGCTGATCGTGAGGCTGACTCAGAGGCCAGCACACTCCTCATGATCTCGAAGGCGCCCCTTCCTGATACCGGAGAAGGCTCCGGCTTTGAAGAGACTGGGATCCTTCCCGGCACCGAGAGAGACGGCTCCGAGGCCGATGTAGGAGCCGAACTCACCTGCACCAAAGCTCCGAGAGGGAGAATGGGGTCAGACAAGGGTCCAATGCCACTCGCCCCCTCGGAGCCGACGAGGGAGTCCCAGCGCCCAGATCCCACCAAGGACGGCACCATGGATGAGATCGGAGCCGACGACAGAACCGAAAGGGTAGGTATCAGCGCCGACGGTTCCACGATCCGAGCCCCAGCAATCTCCAGCTCCGAACTTGAGGGATGAGTCAAAGGAGGAACCACTGCAGAGACAGGCGGAGCCAAACCCTGATGAGGGGGGCTGGATAACATTTTTGCCAGGGCCTGCGATTTTAGGAGCCTGCTCACCACTCTCGCCAAATCATGGTCAGATAGTCTAGAAGACCGAGAAGAGTGGGATCGGTGATTTCGCTCTGACTGTAACAGAGGCGACCCTGGAGCCAAGTGTATCGACTCTAGGGATGGAGACCTAGAGCGTTTTTGACTCCCTGACGGTTCCGACACCATAGTCGGGGCCAAGTGGGAAATAGGTACTTCGGTTACAGTCGGAACCAAAGTTGATTGGGAGATAGAAACTTCGGTTCCAGTCGGAGCTGAAGTTGAAGCGGACGCTACACCCAATGACGGCTCCAAACTGGGAGCTGGCATCTTCGTTGGCTTAGAGGGTTTCACTGACTGAACCTTGGCCAGTGACCCTTCAGGTTTGAGCAAACCCCTAAGGATTAGCTTATTCCTACGCTCCTGCAGGCCTGTTGGACTAAAAGTGTGACACACCGAACAAGAGTCCTGCAGGTGTAGGTCACCCAAACAGTAGACACAAGAAGTGTGACCATCTGTCAGTGACATCTTCTGACAGCATGAGTCACACTTCTTGAATCCAGATACTTTCGTATCTTTGGACATACCTGTAACGGAAAAAACAATTTACAGAGAAAAAGTAACAAAAGGGAAATAGGTAACTAGTAAAAACACACACACTCAACACAAGTTACCACACCTTAACAGCACATTCGCTCTATTATCTAAGAGAAAGTAATTAGTCTACTAATCTAAAATACCAACTATAATATAAAATATTTTTATACAAAGACAATAAAATTGAAAAATATGACCTGAGCCAGTAAAAGCAACCTAGTAGCAGAAGTGGCAAACGAGATCTGGGTATCTAGCGCCAGGCATGATGGGATATAGGGGGGCCTCAAGCCAGTAAGTAGCGCTCGAGCCCAACCAGCAAGAATGAAGGCGAGATAGACAACAACATCAGATATTTCCTAGTGAAGTCAGCAAGGTATGGTCTTGAGCAACAAAGGAAACCTAGCTTTTGGTGCATTTTTTTAATGGATTAGATATATGTTTCTTTTAACACCTTTACTGAATCAACACAACACACAGGCAAACATACAACATTTATATAAAAGAAAACAAACCATGCTAATATGTTCAACTCATTGCACTCCAAAAACATATGTTCCTAGTTACCTCTTTCTTCCCAATCATACCTCCAACAGTTGCCATTTAACGGAATAAAATTTCTTTGGAGTCCGCTTGGGGTATAAAAATATATACTCAAGCACTTCCAAGCAAAAATCTTAAATCAGGCTTGAGATATATGTTGATCGAATTGATTATGATACCAAGTAGTTTTATGGCAGATACTGTTTAAGTTTTATTTTTGTTAGCTGAGGTGACGCTGAAAGATTGTATCTAAGCAGACATGGACTTGGGAGTAAAGAACATAAGTTTTGTTTTTTGGCATTTAAAATAAGTTGGTGGCCTGTTAGCCTAGTTGCAGTAGAAGTGAAGGAATCTTGTGTAAGTTTTTGTAGTTCTGGAAGGTTATGTGCTGAGGAAATAAGTGTGGCAATATCTGCATTCCGAACTATGAAAAAATTTGAAATATCTTTGTTTAGATTGTTAGTCAAAATGTTTAATGGTAAGAGACCTACAAGTGAACCCTGTGGTACACCGATTGTGACTGATAGGAATGGGGAGAGTTCATATTTCCATTTAACAGCCTGGGGCTGGTCTGTTAGATAGCTTTGGAACCATAAAAGGGATGACTGAGAGGTAAAAACAGGCAAGTTCTGTAAGAAGTTTCTGGTGTTAAACTATTGAATGCCTTGAACATATCTACAAACAGGAGGACACTCTTTTGCCCACATTTCAGTTGGTGTTAATGACATTTGTAAAGCTAAAGACAACTGTGGTGGTACTCTTATGTGACTGAAATCCACAATGAGTGATGGAGATTACATTTTTATGGATGAGGTGATGTAGGATCTGGGTATGGATGCATTCTTCTAGGATTTTGGAAAGTGGTGGTAGAATAGCTATTGAATGGAAATTGGAGAAATCATTGGAAGTTCTGCCACTATGAAATTGTAATTTGGGATTTTTTTCCCAGATTGTGGGTACAAAGTTCACAGTAATGGAGTGGTTTATTAGTATTGATATGGAGTATGCAAGGGCATCGGCTGCTAGTTTAATGTATTCTGGTGGCAAATTATCAGCAGCAGGGGCTCCTATTTTAAGCTGATGAAGGTGTTTTTTAATAGTTATTATTGATGTTGGCTGCAGGCAGGAAAGTGCTGACTGGGCATTATGGCTGGCTGGAATGATAAGGGGGTGATGGGTAACTTTTTAGTAAGGAAAGAACTGACTGAACAAAGTGGAAATTGAATTGGATGTGAGGGTTATTGTTGGCAGTTGGAGAGGGAGTGGCAGTTTGCTCAGGGTGCAGCAGTTTTTTTTTCTAATGGAGGCCCAAAAAACCTTGGAGTTGTGTAGGTGTCTGTCCTATAAGTCTGAGTAGTACTGTAGTTTTATCTAGTTTGATATTTTGCTTAGAGAGGCTCTGGGGTATCTAAAATGTTGCTTGGTTTGTTGGAATTTATTCTTCGACCATGTTTTCCACACTTTATCCCTATTTAACATGAGTTGCCTAGTTTCCTTAGATAGCCAAGGAGCATACTTTGGGGTTCATATGTTTATAAGTTTACAAGTTGGTACTAGGCTATCGGCCCTAGGGCCTATACAAGCCTAACCATAACAATGCCCTGGATATTTCTTCCTACAATATTCACTTCCCTGGACCCCTGATTTGAGTCTTTTTGTTCTTGTCAGGGCAAGTTCATTTAATATATTTAGGAAACTGCTGATAAAGTGCGATAAAGCATTGGTAGGCTTTTTATAATGTTTCAGTTGCATTTGTGGTGGTAAGTAATGAAGGTGTCTCTATTAAAGATTGAGAGATTTTGTACTAATCTGTAAACTATGTGACCATGAGCTTGTTGTGTGTGTCTTAGTGCAAAGGTGGGGAGATAATCACTGATGCTGTCAAACAGGCAGTCAGCAGTGCTAAATTTGTCTGAGGTGGTGCTTATGATCCAGTCAAAAGTGTTGTACTTCAGTTCTACAGGTAGATGGAATTAACTGATTGGAGTCAAACAGATATATGCTGAGAGAGGGGGAAATCAGAGTTAACAAGTCGGTAGTCTATGTTAAGGTCATCCAAGGTGATTGTTTCATGCTTAATGATGTGGGAGATCACATAAAATATGTATTCTACTGCACTGATGGGTGTTGTTTCTGGAAAGAATATATAGGGCTGTTATATGTCTTACATGTGTTGATTTTTAGGAGGGAGATGAGTATTTCAGCACTGGCAAACTCAAGGTAGGAATGGTGATAGTCGGTGAACTCAGGGGTGCTTTTGTACATAACCGTAATACTGCCAGATTTTTTCTGCTGTCTTTCTCTTCTAATAATGTTATAACCGTGGGGGGGCTTTCCAGGTCACTATTTTTTGTTTTAACCAAGTTTCTGTGGTTCCATATATATCTGGCTTGTATAGGGCTATACAGGCATGCAGGTCAGTGAGTTTACTGTAAATATTTCTCAGATTGAAATTAAGTAGAAATAGGTAGTTATTTCTATTTGTATTGAGTGAGTGTGGATGGAGGGGAGGTTGTGGTGTTGTATGTGTGTTGAGACTGAGGAAAGAGACTGAGGGAGAGTGCGGATAAGAAATGATTGTAAGGGAGTAGATGTTTTTGTTTGTATTTTAGTTTTGAAGTATAGCTGGAGAGTGACATAGCTGGCATGTTTGAACTTAAAAATGTTTGGGTTGAGATACAGTATAGGTAGCAGATATTGTATATAAAAAGGGGATGCAACAGGTATTAAATGCTGGGTGTTAAGTGAAGACCTGGAGTGGAGTTGATATATATGGTATGATGTGATGAGTTAGTATAGATAGTAGGAGTATGAGCATGTTAGTGAGTAGCATATTGTATGGAGAGAGAATACTGTAGTTGGAATATTAGATATGGTAGTTTGGAGAGAGGGCGGGTGGTAGTTGTGATGAAAGTATACCTTAAGTAAATGGAATTTACACATTAATTTATTTTAATTTATTGGTAAATGGAAGAACCTCAGGGTTCTGTGCTGGGACGTCTCCTGTTTGGCATCTACTTTTCTGAAGTGAAAGTCAATACCAAAGGGCTCTGGCTGACTAAGTGTGCAGATGACTACAAGCTAGGAGCAGATACTTAGCCATCATGTAGGAAGGTTTGTCCCAAATAGATAACTAGTGCCAAAATCATAGACTTAAACTAAATGCCAAAAATTCAATACTGCATCCTTTAAGAAGTCATCTACCTCAGGGAAATACCACACTGACAATACACCCCTAAGAGTTGACCATACTGTTTGGGATTTGGGAACTTATGTGGACAGTGACCTAACTTTTGACCAACATATCTTTTGTTTTGAGAAAGTCATTTTATAGTACACAGCTTATAAACAAAAGAATTGTATCTAGCTCTAGGGATGTCACTGCCCCCTTTACTCAGCCTTCATTTGGCCAGTTATTGAATATAATGTCCTGTTTGGCATGTATCTATCTAGACATATGCAACAGCTGGAATGCCCACAGAGATACCTTATTAAATGGATACAAGGCCTAAAGAAAATGTTCTACATGGAATGATTCAAAACCCCATCACTGTACTCGGTATCCTACAGACTGCTAAGAGGTGACTGGTGTCTGGCATACAAGACATCCTCCAAACAATTACTGATGGGTTTACTGTGCATCAGCAAGTCAAATGGCATCAGAAATATTCATTTTAGAAATCTAAACCTCTTGTGAAACATCAACAGAACAGTTTGGAGGGACAAGTATATCTCTCAGAGGGTACCGCTGCTGTGGAACAAACTCCCCAGCCACATAAAACAAAGTTCATCCCTATCTATATTTAAGTGCAACTTAGATCTATGGATGGGATACCGAAAATTTACCACTGGACTGCCCCCTGTAGTACTAATGGACAGGGGCAGCTCCTAAATGCTTTATCTCATGCATGGGTTCCCTTAAATTATCCATGGTATGATCACAGTTATTCTCATTAGGAGTACTATATAATTATTGACCATGGGCAAGACCAATCCATAACCAATTTCGAGCACAACAAGGGAAACTGGCTAGGCTTAAAATTGCCTTCAAGGGCAGATAAATTTAATTGCACGACTATAACCCCACACTACAAAAAAACAACGATACTTGGAAATTTTATATATATATATATATATATATATATATATATATATATATATATATATATATATATATATATATATATAAACAGCTAAGCAAGAGAAAGGAAGGAGAAGGTCAGTGGTTACTGAAGAAAAACATGGAGGGGGAGGGGCAAGCAACCCTAATGCTGGCAAAAACTGGCAAAAAAGGAGGGGAGGACAAATAAGAAAGTAAATACCACTAACGCTAGTTAAAAAGAAGGATTTACTGACAGAAATTAGAAAGAAACAACCAGTGAAACTGGAAAAAACCATTTATCTCTCTCGAGGCTACAAAATCATGTCTGAGCTGGAAGATGGCAAACGAGATCTGCGGGGTTAAAGGAGAAGTGGGGCATTATGGGAGAGAGAGGTGCTTGAGGTTCAGATCGTAAGTCTTGAGAAGTAACCGAGTCAGATCCAAGATCAGATCCGGAGACCTAAGAGTGAGGAAGAATGAAATGGCCAACATCAGATCAATCTGTTATACATATTTGTTTATAGCTAATAATGTGCACTAGCTTGCATTCAGTGCTACTGAAAATAGCTACAAATGCTGGCTAAATGACCTGTCTTTAAACATTACAGGTAAATTATTGTAGGTGGAAGAAATAATGCAAAAAGGATAAAATCGTGCAGTATTGAACTATATGCTAATGATTATGTCAAATTTTGTAAAATAAAATCAATCTGGGTTTTATACACTAAGCTTTTAATTTGGACTGTATACACTAAGCTTTAACTGCACAGATTGCACTACCATTTTTGGATGGCAATGTACTCAAAAATGAATTTATAAAGCTGTGCCTATGCAGTGAGTCCTGATATTTAGTTACAAAAACGGAATATAATTATATAATTAAGTGCCAAAACATTGACTCTGCAGCTGTTCAAAGACTTGAACTGGGCTCTGTATGACTGTTTCAGGGGTTGTGGCTTTTGGATACAAGGCCTAAAGAAAATGTCCTATATGAACGACTCAAAGCCCTGTCACTATACTCGGTATCCTAAAGACTTTTAAGAGGTGCCTGGTATCTGGCATACAAGACATTGTCTGAACTATTACTGATGGGTTTACTGCACATCAGCAAGAAATATTCATTTTAGAGATCTAAACCTCTTCTGCAATATCCATTTAATAAGGCTTTTCAGTTATGGCCTTATTTGTTGCAGAATAGACTATTTTTCTCAATAATGGAAGGAGGAATCTGCAGATTTAGATGGATAGTGGGACAATGAAAGAAAACTGAAAAAAAATATTTTAAGACAATAAGGAAGGCACAGGCTTTGTTATAGGTTTAGCAATTAAAAATAAAGAATGTATAGAAGAAGCAAAAAAGGTATACTATTTTAAATTATTATACATATCTTTCCGATTGGCTAGACAGAGGGACCGAGCTAGTAAAGATGTGCAGCAGGTAAGGGTGATAAAGGATAATGAGGGAAACATACTCACAAGCGAGGAGAGTGTGTTGAGCAGATGGAAAGAGTACTTTGAGGGGCTGATGAATGAAGAGAATGAGAAGGAGAGAAGGTTGGATGATGTGCGGATAGTGAATCATGAAGTGCAGTGGATTAGCAAGGAGGAAGTAAGGATAGCTATGAAGAGGATGAAGAATGGAAAGGCTGTTGGTCCAGATGACATACCTGTGGAAGCATGGAGGTGTTTAGGTGAAATGGCAGTGGAGTTTTTAACTAGATTGTTTAATGAAATCTTGGAAAGTGAGAGGATGCCTGAGGAATGGAGAAAAAGTGTTTTGGTACCGATTTTTAAGAATAAGGATGATGTGCAGAGCTGTAGTAACTACAGAGGGATTAAATTGATCAGTCACAGCATGAAGTTATGGGAAAGAGTAGTGGAAGCTAGGTTAAGAAGGGAGGTGATGATTAGTGATCAGTAGTATGGTTTCATGTCAGGAAAGATCACTACATTTGCGATGTTTGCTTTGAGAGTGTTGATGGAGATGTACAGAGAATGTCAGAAGGAGTTGCATTGTGTCTTTGCGGATTTAGAGAAAGCATATGACAGGGTGCCTAAAGAGGAGTTGTGGTACTGTATGAGGAAGTCGGGAGTGTCAGAGAAGTATGTAAGAGTGGTACAGGATATGTACAAGGGTAGTGTGACAGCGGTGAGGTCTGCGGTGGGAGTGACGGATGCTTTTAAGGTGAAGGTGGGATTAAATCAAGGTTCAGCTCTGAGCCCTTTCTTATTTGTAATGATGATGGACAGGTTGACAGACAAGATCAGACAGGAGTCCCCGTGGACTATAATGTTTGCAGATGACATTGTGATCTGTAGTGAGAGTAGGGAACAGGTGGAGAAGACCCTGGAGAGGTGAAGATATGCTCTAGAGAGAAGAGGAATGAAGGTCAGAAGGACTAAGACAGAATATATGTGTAAGAATGAGAGGGAGGATAGAGGAATGTTGAGGATGCAGGGAGTAGAGGTGGCAAAGGTGGATGAGTTTATATACTTGGGATCAACAGTTCAGAGTAATGGTGAGTGTGGAAGAGAGATGAAGAAGAGAGTACAGGCAGGATGGAGTGGGTGGAAAAGTGTCAGGAGTGATTTGTGACAGATGAGTACCAGTAAGAGTGAAAGGGAAGGTCTACAAGAGGGTAGTGAGACCAGCTATGTTACATGGGTTGGAGACAGTGGCATTGACAAAAAGGCAGGCATCAGAGCTTGACGTGGCAGAGTTGAACATGTTAAGATTTGCACTGGGTGTGACGAGGATGAATAGGATTAGGAATAAGTATATTAGAGGGTCAGCCCAGGTTGGAATGTTTGGAGACAAAAGCCAGAGTCTCAAGATTACGTTGGTTTGGACATGTGCTGAGGAGGGATGCAGAGTATATTGGGAAAAAGATGCTAAGGATGAAGCTGCCAGGTAACAGGAAAAGAGGAAGGCCTAAGATAAGGTTTATGGATGTGGTGAGAGAGGACATGCAGGTGGTTGGTGTGACAGAGCAAGATGCAGAGGACAGGAAGAAATGGAAACAGCTGATCTGCTGTGATGACCCCTGACGGGAGCAGCCAAAAGAAGATGATTATACATATCTATTCCATACCTTTACAGCATTTTTGGTGGGTAATGCAAAAAAAAAAAATCAATTTAAACATCCTAGGCAGTAAAGAAAAAGATGTGCAGTAGTTGTACAAAAATGTCAGTGATGTTATGTACTACAAGTTTACAATAATAACATTAACAGTAAGTGAAGCAGTAATTTCAACCCAGAAAACAAGCAGTAGTCTGCAATTGGATAGAACAAGATAAGCCAAAAAGGTGCTGAGCATCATATAAATGCATGAAAAACTATTTCTTCCACGTGAATGAAGGCAAACCGCTATCACTTCAAGAATAAGACGACATAACTTGAGCCTAACGCTTCACAAACCAATGGCTATGAAACACATATTTTATTAACAGCATATACAACACTCTGATCATATTGCATAAACCATGTGCAAGATGTTAAAAGCGAGGATAGTTGTCATTATACTCACGGAGAGTGCATGATGTTAAAGTCTGCAGGTTCAACCTACAATAAGTAAAACATAATGCATACTTAGCAGTGTAAAAAAAGAGGATTGCAAGTGGCCTGTGTGCACAGTATATAGAGTAACAATAGACTGCATAAAGCTAGTCTAGGTAAGTTTCAGCAGCTGGCTCACACAAGAAGTAATTAGCTGCAAAAATACTGTAATGTGTGCAATTACAGTTGTTGCAACATTTACTAAGGAAGAAAAATTGTTTGTGAAAATGAGCACATCACAAATGATTTTCACATCGGGTTGTACTCCATATGTGTAGCAACTTTAACAGAATTGCTGAGTAAATGGTATTGTACAAATAGCAACTACACATTTGTTAACCAGGTAGGCCCACTGGACACATGTTTGCTTAAAAGGAAAGTGCCACAGCTTTGCAAGTCATGTGATTCAGTTGCATACATTCAGTCAGCTTTTTAACAAAGAGGTCAGGTTTCAATACCTTTGGGGCAGGGTAAGTTGCACAGCTGGAATGTTAACAGCTTACTCTGTGTGCTCCTTATATATATATATATATATATATATATATATATATATATATATATATATATATATATATATATATATTGTACACGCTCACTTTTTCCCAGCAATTATAATTGCTTGGTTTACTGCTAATGGGAGCAGATGTACTGGATACATTATATGATTTGGCCTCTTTCAGTTGCCAACTGTTGATTATCCCACTGCTAAGTATTTAGACAGCATACGATGGAAACAGATGATCCACTGTGGCAACCCCTAACGGAAACAGCGGAAAGAAGAAGAAAAAGATGAATTCCCAATGTTAAGGGAATGGTTATCTTATTATAATACAATCTTATTTCTATTTCTCCATTAGTTACGGCAAAATTGGAAATCCCTCTGCAAGGCAGTCCATATTTATTGCTTAGCTCTGTTACCATACCTGTATTTTTCTGTTCTGTTATGTACCTACGGCAAGTAAAACTCATTTATTATAAACCACACCTCACAACCTCCCCTGATTTTCAGGGACATCCCCACTCTTGGCTCAAATTTTTGCTCTGTCCCTACTAATCTCTGTTAAAGCTGGCAATTTTGAGAGAAAATGTGTATTATACTTAATGACAGTGATTAAATTAGGACTTTTTTTTACTTCTGAAAACACATACTAACTTACCTTATCTTTTTTCTCTCAGCTTCTTGGGTTAATAGCAGTACTAATATTTTAAAAAGTGTCCCTGATTGTCCCCAGTTATTTCCAGATTTGTCCATCATTCTGGAGGCAAGAGATTCAAAGCTATTTTAAAACTGCAACTATTAGGTGCCTTTTGGCAGGTAAATTCTGTAGCTAGCATACTACATATCAATTCACAGACTGTATATTAGTTTCTGGAGCCATGGGACCAGTCTTCCCTGTTGTCATACTATTAGCACTAGGAACTCTGAGGCAGTGCACCGACTGCCTTTTGCTTACTGACAACTATTTACTTTTATCATACACTGAATCTACATATGACAGCTATAGCTACCTACTAAACTTGGAGGTTAGCCTCTCATCTAAACATGCTCTAACACCCACCAGGTGCTCAGTAGCTAGAACTACTTCACACCACCATGCTGCTCACTGATGCTTTCCACTTTTGAGGTACTTAAGTCTCTAAAGCCTCTGAAGCATAAGCTTGTCACACAGATACCTCAGTGGCACAAAGACACTACATCAGCTGTACTTATAACACCAAAGAAGGGTAACCCAGTTGGTGTACCTGAGCCCTTAAGGCTTCCCTGGGCCACTCACTATGCATGGAAATGTCCTAGTAATAGGTGACTCCACAGTGAGTTACATAAGCACACCACTCTCTAGGCTGAACAAAGAAATGGTGAGCTGCCTCTCAGGTACCAGGATATGACCGTTTACTAGGTCACTCATGTCCCTTAATGTTAGGTAAACATACATCATGGATGATGTTCATGTGGATATGAGCAACCTGGGGCAGATACTCACCTTTTTTTACACCACAATACAGTTACATTCAGGAGACTGGTTGAGAAAGAACAGCTACTTTACATGTTCAAACAATATTCGTAGTGAAATACACACAATTTATAATACTGAACTAACTCATATATATTTGTCAAGCCAGACTGACCACTAGGTCGTAAGATCATAGGAAGTTACTAGGCTAATGGCCCTAGGGCCCTTACAAGCCTAGCACGTTTTTACCCTTATTTCACGATCAGCATCTACTGTCCTTATTTCACGATCAGCATCTAATGTCCCTGTTCAAGAGGGACACAGGTGGAACCCCCAGGATGAATTTACAATCACCTATCTAATTGTCCAGATTGTGTTTGAAGACGGCCAATGAGATGCTCTGTTTGACATGAAGTGGGAGTCTGTTCCAAAGGTGTGGTAACCTCTGGCAGATAAATATGTCCCTCCAGCAGGTTTTATTAATGCCACATACCAGGTTAAGATCTTTAGAGCGAGTAACCCGTGTACCATTTGACTTATGGATATGCAGCATTTCCAATAAAGCAGGTTATATGCAAGGCAGAGATCACCTCTGAGTAGTCTGTATGAAATTGAATAAAGTGACAGTGATTTCAGATGATCCCCATAGGACAGATACTGAAGACCTTGAAATTTCCTTGTGAGGAACCTTTGTGGTCTCTCCAATTGCTGCAGGTGCTCTTCTTAAGACTGAGATGGTATCCTTTAAGCCCACTGGGCCAGTGGATACCACATCCCACAATGCCGAATCCTTCACAAATGCTTTCTATGGACATCTCCAAGAATGCATGGATCATGCAATCCCAAATAAATCCAAGTCCCTCTCCACCAAAGGCAAGCGTCCTATCTGGTGGACCTCAGCCATTAACAAATTGTATAACAAAAGAAGAAAGCTACTGCACGACAGAGCAAAATCCCATAAAGGGAAGACATCTCTGATCAACATTAGTAGAAAACTACGTTCTCTCATAAAAACATCCAAGGCCAACTTTGAGAGAAAAATCGCTAAGGACACTAAAGATAACCACAAAGCCTTCTTCAGCTATGTTAGAAACCTGGGTGGAAACCCTCAGGTATGCTCAGAGTTAGTTCTCAACAACAAAAAATACACTGAACCCACAGATATTGCCAACATTCTGGCTGACAGGTTCAGTGCAAATTTCTCCCCTCCCTCACCCCCAAAAGAAGAAATACTTATCCCAGCTGAATGTAATCTCTCAGATGTCCAAGTGAGAACCGCCCTCAACAAAGCTAAAAACACAGCATCAATGGGACCCGACGGTATCCCGGGTTGCGTGCTACGTGAACTCCAAGAGGAGCTAAACCCGCACATAAAAATGCTATTTAACCTTAGCCTTACTACAGGATATGTACCTGAACACTGGCGTACACCAACAGTGGTCCCACTCCACAAAGGGGGTACCTCTACAGACCCTGGGAACTACTGCCCAATAAGCTTAACCAGCCTGGCCTGCAAAGCTATGGAAAGAATCATTATGGAACTCATAAAAAGAGACATCGGGGACCTACAGACACTTGACCCCACCCAGTTCGGCTTTGTAAAGGGCAGATCCTGCCTTTTGAACCTGGTTGACTTTTTCGAAACAGTCACTAGAGCCATTGATGAGGGCAAAGCAGTCCATACAGCCTACCTGGACTTGGCTAAGGCCTTCAACACAATACCCCACTCAGGCATCATAGATAAGCTCACCAGCTTAAACGTAAACCCTTATGTCACTAGATGGGTTGCAAACTGGCTAAAGGACAGAACCCATAAAGTTAAAATCGCTGGAGCAATGTCAGACTCAAAGCCAGTCACAAATGGTGTCCCACAGGGATCTGTCCTGGGACCCCTCTTGTTCGGCATTTATTTCTCAGATGTTAAAGCAAACATGGGAGGGTTGTGGCTGACAAAGTTCGCAGATGACTGCAAACTAGGCGCCATAGTCGATACACCAGCGGACACATACATCCTACAAAGAGGCCTCACAGAAACGGAAAACTGGTGCCGGAGTCACGGCCTTAAACTAAATGCCAAAATGTACAGGCATCGCCTTTGCGAAAAACAAAGTACCCACAAATTATCACATAGACAGCAACCCACTGAGTACGGAAAAAGTAATCAGAGACCTAGGGACCCAAGTCAACAGCGACCTCTCATTTGACACCCACGTTGCCAAAGTGGTTAGAAAAACATTCTACCTTGCACACCTCATCATGAAGGGATTCACATCCAGATCCAAGGATGTCATTGTATCCCTATACTCCTCCCTCATCAGACCCATGATTGAGTACAATGTCCCATTTGGTATGTACCTCACCCGGCATTTGCAACAGCTGGAGAGACCACAAAAGTACCTCACCAAGAGGATCAAGGGTCTCCAACATATGTCTTATTCTGCCAGACTAAAGAAACTCCAGCTCTATTCAGTAGCATACCACCTGCTCAGAGGTGATCTCTGCCTGACGTACCAGGCCATGTCCAATCAGGATCTGATGGACATGCTCCACCTCAAAAAATCCAAATCCATCAGGACCATGAGAGCTAAAGACTTAAACCTCGGCACAAGTATGAATAGGACATGCTGGAGGGATAGATTCATAACCCAGAGGCTTCCCATGCTTTGGAACAAGATCCCAGTTCATGTTAGGCAGAGCCCCTCACTGACTCTCTTCAAGAGAAATCTTGATGAGTGGATGGGAGATCGTAAGTTTATCCCAGGGGTCACATCTGTGTCACTGCTAGACAGGGGCACAGTAAACTAATTCTATTATATAAGGGGGCCTTCATTGTGTCACTACTAGACAGAGGCACAGTATTCTAAATCTATTCTGTGCATTTTTGTGCATTTTTGTACCATTTCATGGGGTGGCGAAAACCACATCACTATGGCTAGGCTTACAAATGCCCCAGGACAGGTAGCCTAGTACTAAACTATGAAACTATGAAAGGTACATACCAAAAGGGGCATTGTATTAAATTATAGGACTGATGAGGGAAGAGTACAGGGAGGTTATAACTTCTTTTTTTCTGGAGGCAATGCCTTTACTTATGACATAAGCAATAGAGAATGCCCTTCTTACCACTGTGGAGACATGGTGGTCAAAGGTAAGGTTGCTGTCAACCTGTGTGCCCAGGTTGCTTACCACTGAGTGTGTACTCAAGGTGTTGCTAGTGATGTGGTATTTACCATAAATATCGCTTTTACCAAAAGGAATAATACATTTTTTTGCATTGAGTTTAAGGCCATGAGTTTTGTACCAATCATTTGTTTGTGTAAGACCCTCTTGTAGGATGTTGACATCATTCGGGGATTTGTCAATGATGCCTGAGTGGGGGATAGTGTTAAATACCTTGGCTTAGTCCAGGTAGGCTGTATGCACAGATTTCCTCTTGTCCAGGGCCTTGGTGACTGTCTCAAAGAAGTCCACAAGATTTAACAGACATGATCTCCCTTTGACAAAGCCAAACTGAGTAGGGTCAAGTGTCTGGAGATTACCTATATCTTTGTTGATAAGGTCTATGATGATTCGCTCCATGGCCTTGCAAATAAGGCTAGTCAGGCTAATAACTCTGTTGTTCCCAAAGTCAGTGGAAGCACCACTGTTATGCAAGGGATTAATGGTGGCTGCTTTCCATTCAGCTGGTACAAAGCCAGCGCTTAGACTATGACTGAAAACAGTACCCAATGGTGTTGCTAATTCTTGTTGGAGCCCATGAAGGACGCAGCCTGGGATGTTATCAGGTCCCATAGATGCTGTGTTTTTGGTCTTACAGAGGGAATTTATGACCTGCTCTTTAGAGATCCAAGGTGGGGGACAGGTGGTAGAGATGTCATGGGGTACATGTGGTGGGGATGGGGGAGTGAAGTTTTCAGAGAACCTGTCAGTCAACAGGCTCAGTATATGTGGTATCATTAACGGGTCTATGTTAAATCATTAAATGCTTAAAAAGCAAACGATGATTTATCAAATCCACGTAAATGAAAGCTTATGATCTCGAAAACTTAGAACAGTGATTTTTTCCGAGGGAAAAAATCGCTGTTTCACAAAAAAACAAAAACAAAAAAAAAAAACAAAAAAAAATTGTAAAACATTACATAAAGTGGGAGGCTTTGCCGCCCACACCCCTCCTAATTAAATATACCAACTCCAAGATCGCACTACAGTCACAAAAACATACAGTTGTGTATACCTACCATAAATGTAGATGTTCGAGTGTCTTCACTGTTGCAGTCATAACTGTAGGGTACTCCTGCCGGCAGGCAGCCCGAGGTCGGCCAGAATATCAAAGTCTGGGTCCGGCGTCGGCTGCTCCAGCAAGTACCCTGACGTCAGAACGCATGGGTATAAAGCTGACAGCTGACGCCATCTTCTCCAGCCTTTCTTGCCCCTGATGTCAGAAGCCCCCATAAAACCAAAAGGTGTCCCAAGGGAAACACAAATACACCAGAAAGGTCTTGGAAAAGGAAACAAAGTAAGCAAAAAGAAACAAGAGGGGTCTGGAGGGAGGGAAACACCGACTGCAACAGTGAAGACACTGGAACATCTACATTTATGGTAGGTATACACAACTGTACTATGTTCTTCGTGTTTCACTGTTGCAGTCATAACTGTAGGGTAGAATCCCAAAGCTGAGAACACGGGAGGAGGTTATGAAGAAGAAGGAGCAGCTAGAAGACCCTGCAAAACAGCAGAGGCAAAGCCTGCCCTAGACTTAGAGTACAAAGGGAGGTTATAGTGCTTGGAAAAGGTATGCACAGAGCTCCAAGTGGCAGCCTCCAGAATGTCCTTGGTAGGAACTCCTCTGAGAAAGGCTGCTGAAGTGGCAGCTGCTCTAGTAGAATGAGTCCTGACAGTACCTGGAATCTGTTTTCCATAAAGAGAGTAACAATATCTTATTCCATGAGCAATCCATTTGGAAATAGTTTGCTTAGAAATAGCTTTACCTAGAGAACTGGAAGCAAATGAGATAAGCAATTGATCTGATTTTCTGAAATCTTTGGTTTTGTCCAGGTAAAAACGTAGTTGCCTGTGCACGTCCAATGAATGCAAAATCCTTTCCCCCTTATTTTGGGGTTTTGGGAAAAAGGTAGGAAGGTGAATAGTCTGATTTAGAGCCACTCTAGAAACTACCTTAGGCATAAAAGTAGGATTGGTCCTCAAGGAAACTCTGTCCTGATGGAAGATGAGGTATGGTTCCACGGCCATGAGGGCTTGTAACTCAGATACCCTTCTGGCAGAAGTCAAGGCCAACAAGATAGCTGTCTTCCAGGATAAGAACTTAATATCCGCCAAGGCAGCAGGCTCAAAAGGAGGCAAAGTAAGCTTCTCCAAGACATAGTTGAGATCCCAAGGAGGGACAGGAGGAGATCTAGGAGGTCTTAAATTCTTAGCTCCTCTCAGAAATTGTCTAACCAGCTGGTGGGAAAAAATGGGAGGATCACAATTGAAATGAGCCGAAATAGCAGAAGCATGAATTTTAATGGAAGAAAAGGAAAGACCTTTAATCAAAAGGTCTGAGAGATAAAGTAAAAGAGAGGGAACATCAGGAATTAAAGGATCAGAGCCACAATCCTGCATCCAAATACAAAATCTTTTCCATTTAGAAGCATAAGATTTTCTTGTACTAGGACGCCTAGCTTCCAAAAGAATGTCCAAAACTTGTTTAGGAAGAGAAAAAGGAATCAATTGCCTTTGATGAGCCAAGCTGCCAGGCAGAGAGTCTTGATTTGAGAGTGAAATACCTGACCCTGATGCTGGGACAGTAGAGAATGGGTCAGAGGAAGACTCCAAGGGGGTTCCAAGCAAAGGTGCAGTAGAGTTGGGTACCAAAACTGACAAGGCCAATTTGGAGCTATCAAAATGATCAGTCTGGGTTTGTCCAGCTTTATCTTTAGCAATACCCGAGGCAGAAGAGGAAGAGGAGGGAAGGCATATCCCAAAAGATTCCTCCAGCTGAAGGACAGGGCATCCACTTTCCAAGCTGTCTTGTGGAAGACCTGGTGCAAAAGAGAGGCAACTGATGGTTGAGATGGGATGCAAACAGATCTATCTGAGGACAGCCCCAAATTGCAGTTATCTTGCTGAATAAGTTGGGGTCCAACATCCATTCGTGAGGATCCAAAATATTTCTGCTTAGACTGTCTGCTAAGAGATTCTGATTTCCTGGAATGAACTGTGCCTGAAGATCCAGATTCAAATTTAGGGCTGAGTCCCATAAAGTCATGGCAAGTCTGCAAAGGGGGCAAGAGTGATAGCCCCCTTGCTTGTTTATGTACCACATGACTGTGGTATTGTCTGTTCGAATTAGCAGAGGTCCTGGCTTCGAAAGAGTCTGGAAGGCTAGAAGAGCATATTGGACTGCTAACATTTCTTTCAAGTTGATGTGCCATAGCAGGTGTTTGTTTGTCCAAGAGCCCTGTTGGCATTTGTCTAGAAAATGAGCTCCCCAAGCATAATCCGAGGCGTCCGTGGTTATGATCTGAGTAGGTTGAGGAAGACGAAAGGGCTTCCCTTCGTTCAAAACACACGTCCTGGACCACCAAAGGAATTCCTTCTGGAGGCAGGGAATCAGTGGAATCATTGTATCCAGACTGTGGCAATGCTGAGACCATACACTCTTTAGGTACCATTGAAGTTTCTTCATGTGAAGCCTCGCATTTGGAATCAACAGGCTGCAAGAGGCCATGTAGCCCAAAGCCTGCAGGAATTTCCTTGCAGTGAGCTGAGTCAATGTTGCCAAGGTCTTGAAGATTGAAGCCAGCTGTAACTGTTTTTCTGGAGTAAGGAAGGCCATCTGTAAATTTGTGTCTAGAAGAGCTCCCAAAAAGGTCATTCGTTGAGAAGGAATCAAATGTGACTTTTTTGTATACACTGAGAAACCCAGTAGTAAGAGAAGACGTTGAACAAAATGCAGGTGCTGAAGTAAAAGGTCTTTGCTGTCTGCCTGAATTAGACAGTCGTCCAGATAGGGGTAAATCTGAATCCCCTGATGTCTGCAGTAAGCTACTACTGGAGCCAGGCATTTGGTAAAAACTCTGGGCGCAGTAGATAAGCCAAATGGCAGTACAGAGAATTGGAAGTGTCTCGAGCCTGCCTTGAATCTGAGGTACTTTCTGCATTGTTGCCTTATGGGGACGTGTAAGTAAGCCTCTTTTAAGTCCAATGTTACCATCCAAGCATCTTGTGAAAGCATTGGGAGAAGTTGTTGAAGTGTAAGCATCTTGAATTTTGGAATTTCCAAAAAGGTGTTTAATATTGAGAGGTCCAGAATAGGTCTCCAGGAGTTTTGTTTTCTTGGGACCAGAAAAAGTCTTGAGTAAAAACCTTTCCCCACCTCTAGAGGTGGTACAGGTTCTATGGCTCTTAAGGCTAATAAAGCGTCCACTTGATTTAAGGCCTCTGTCCATTGATGTTTTGGCAGGTCTGGCCAGCCGGAAGGCCTTGGCAGAGTGTGAAAGTGGAATCTGTAGCCTTTCAAAATCATGTCTAACACCCATTTGTCCTGGGTAATGTGAGTCCAATTCTGGTAAAAAAGAGAAAGCTTTCCTCCGAGAGGGGCATCCAGGGAAGGGAGCCCTGTAGCCCAACAGAGGGAGTCATTGGGTCTGCTTTCTTTGGGTTTGAGGTCTGTCTTCTCCCCTTCTAGGTGAAGAAGCAGTCCACTGTCTAGATCTGTAAGAGGACTGAGCCTGCGCCCGACCTCTGGAGCGTCTATATCTTCCCCTTTGAGGCCTGTCAGAAGTGGGAAAAGACCAATTTTTGGAGGGCCAATTTCTAGAAAATCTAGGAGGCTGTACTTGCAAAAAATCCTTTACAGTCTGCATAGACTTGGCTTTTTCTTCCATCTTTTTAATAACCTCCTCAGCCTTAGATCCAAATAAGACATCATGCTGAACAGGGGCCTCTAGCAATTTAGCCTTAACTTGTTCAGGTAAATTCTGCTCACGAAGCCAAGCATGTCTCCTGATAAAAGTACCAGAGGCAGCAGCCCTGCAGGAAGCCTCTAAGGCATCAAAACCACAATGTAAACTATGTTTGCTAACTTGTTCAGTTGCATGCAACACATCCTGTAATTCCTTGTCCTCAGCACATGCAGGAAAGGTAGAAAGCCTTTGTTTTAAAACAGATAAGAGGAACTGTTGATACTTAAACATGTGAAACTGGCGATTTAAAGCTCTAATAGAAAGGGTAGCTGAAGTATAAACCTTTTTGCCCCACCTGTCCAAGGCACGAGAATCCTTTTCAAAGGGGATAGGATACTTAGAGGAGGCGGCCTTAGCAGCCTTGGAACCCTGCAAAATGGTTTCAGGATCAGCAGAAGGGTTCTTAAATAAGAATTGATGTGAATCAGGGACCCTGTAAAATCTATCAGGCTTAGAAGGAGCAGGAGACATGGAATCAGGATTCAAGTTAGCTTCAGAGAAGGCATCGTCCACAATGTCAAGTACAGAAGGAATAGCTAAAGGCCTATGTTGAGGGAGAAGAAGAAATTCCCTAAGCCTCTTTTTGGAAGCAGAATAATCCTGACCTTCCTAATGAAAATGCTCCCTCATCTCATGCAAGGTTTCCCCAAAAGAGAAATCTTCAGGGGGAGAGGCAGAGGGAACAGAATCCTCTGCATCCGAATCCTCATAAGGAGGAAAAGAGTAATCCTGATCAGAGGAAGAAACAGAAGATACAGAAGCCTGATCAGAGGAATCATAAGGGATATCCTGTCTAGGCCTTTTGTCAGGAGGAGGGCGAGAGCCCCTAATCATAGTTAATAAATCCTCTGCCATCCGTAGTTATTGCTTCTGGGTCTTAGGAGCTGAATCCGAAGAAGCTTGAGCAGAAAGTCTGGGTTTAACAGGAGTCTTTGACTTAGCCTTTGCCTTTGTGGAAATAGTAATATGTGAAGGCCTGAAGACCCCCTCAGAAGCCGGTACCTGCACAGCGGTTCCGGACCCATCTGAAGGAGCGACGTCCGAAGGTCCTGCAGCAGACAAATTACTAGGCCTAGATGGCTCCCCATGGGAGTCCGTGTCGGCCATCAGTTCTGAAGTGGCGGACGACAAGGGCTGCAAAAGCGCCCCACTGACGACTGCCGAACCCGAAGCTGGCTCCGGCTGCAAAGTATCCTGTTTGGACCTCGGAGGCCTGTCCTTGTCTTTGCGTTTCTTCTGTATTCTGGTAGTCGGTAAAGCATCCGACGACATCCTATAATTAAATTGTCTACCGAAGTAATTCAAGGCCCAATCGTACCTATACTTGATAGTGCGAGAATTAAACCTGGCACAGAACCAACAGCAAGAAACGTCGTGGTCAGGGCCTAAGCAAGGTAGACAGTAAGAGTGGAAATCTTTATGAGGTATTTGTTTTCCACACGATACACAATTATTAACTTTTTCTGACATCGGAGGAGCAAGAAAAAGGTTTCCCCAACGGGGTACTTAGCTTTGAGAAGAGAAGTAGAAAACTTCGGACCGACGACAATCACACCACGTTGTCTTGAAAACGCCAACCAACAACTAGCGAACTGCTTTGCACCGCACGGCAAGAAAGACTGGAGAAGATGGCGTCGGCTGTCAGCTTTATACTCATGCGTTCTGACGTCAGGGTACTTGCTGGAGCAGCCGACGCCGGACCCAGACTTTGATATTCTGGCCGACCTCGGGCTGCCTGCTGGCAGGAGAACCCTACAGTTATGACTGCAATAGTGAAACACGAAGAACATCAGCAAAGTAACAGAAGCAGCCAAGCGATTTCTTTCCCAGGGAAAGAATTTGCTTATGTGCCGTTTCGCTATTTTGCCTTTTCTTGCTTTCAAGTTCAATCAAGACGCATTCGAAACAATGCATCTTCGATCATTTAATAGGAACCCTCATTAACTACCAGTTCTGCACAAATCTGGGCCTTTCCTTTTAGGTTACAGATGTAACTATAGAATGCCTTGTGGTTGTCCTTTGTTGAGGAAGCTAATTTGGACTCATATTAGTTTCAGAGGACTTCAAAGAAGTCTTATTTGCCTGGAGTTTAAACCACACTTGTAGAAGAAGAATATCACAAACCACATCCCAACAAACCAATGACACCTTCTTCTTTTCAATAAATAAAAGTCTGTTTATACCACAGTGAAGTAGAAAGCAGTAAATGACACCATAAAATCTCCTAGCGCCTCGGCCGTAACAGCCTTTACAGAGTAAAATGCAAACTCACGTTTCCTATTTATAACACAATCAATTTCAATTAATTAATTATACCAATTAAGCAGAATAAAAATATCTCAAAGCTAAAACGAACTTCAAATAAAACTCTGCCAGTTACATTCTTTATTTAGCCCATTAGGCTGCATGGTATTATAGTTGATAATAAAAATTGATTCCTTTTTTCTTAATGAATGCTTAAGCAAATCATCACTAGCAAAACGCAATGAAACTTGTTCCAAAACTGTAACTTTTAAACTATTTGTGTTTCCTAAATGTACTGTATTAAAGTGATCTTCTACAGGACTTATGATTTTATTATTTTTTATGTCCTTAACATGTTCTTTTATCCTTTCACTTAAACTTCTTTTGCTTTCTCCAATATAGAAACAATCACAAGAGCATTTAATTGCGTAAACTATTCCTTTTGTCATACAGGAAAAACAGTCCTGTGTTTCAAACTTTTTACCATTTATTCTGTCAAATGTAGATACTATATATTGACAAATGGAACACTTGCCACAAGGGTTTGTGCCCAATTTTATTACATTTCTATAAATTCGCACTTTTGGTTTACTATATTTGCTATGTACTAAAAAATCTTGTGATAAGATGTTCTAAATTTTACTTGTGACAAAGAAGGAACTTGCCTTTTTATATGTTTCCAGTATTCTTTTAATAATCTATTGAGTCTATCTGAAAAAGCAGTATATTTGGTAACAAAAAAATAAAGAATCATCCTCTGAAGTACTTTTTCCATTTCCTATGTTACCTATGTGACTTCTTTTCTTACTAACGTCATACTTCCCATAAATTTTAGCATAACTTTCCATAACCAGTTGCTCTTCATATCCTCTGTCCAAAAACATTTTTATAGCTCTCTCGGCTTCTATTTGTGACTCATTTATGTCACTACACAGCCTTTTAATTCTAAGCAGTTCCCCCATAAGGAATGGATGCCAAGGTGTTTGGTGGATGGCAACTAGAAGCTTGTAACATTAAATTCAACTGATTAAATTTTCTATGAATCTTAGTTTTAATTTTCTCATTAATTACCCCTTCTATGGTAATATCAAGAAAATTAACCGTCAATCCTATTTGTGCTTCATCATATTTAATTCCAAATCTGTTGTTGTTCAAAAAATGTAAAAACTCCTCATCTCTACCACCATGACACAAAAATATGAGATCATCTATACATCTAAAATAGGGTCTAACATATCTCTGATAAAATGCATTTCTATAGATGTGAGTACTCTCCATTAACCCCATAAACAAATTAGCATACATGGGGCAAAAGCTGCCCCCATAGCTGTGCCTTGTTTTTGTCTATAAAGATTCCCCTCAAATTCAAAAATATTGATATTCAAACAGAAATGTACTAGCTCTTTAATGTACTGAGTTCTGGGATAAGTAACTTGCAGAGTTTTATTTGAAGTTTGTTTTAGCTTTAAGAGATTTTTATTCTGCTTAACTGGTATAATTAATTAATTGAGACTGACTGTGTTATAAATAGGAAACATTGTGAGTTTGCATTTTACTCTGTAAAGGTTGTTACAGCCGAAGCACTAGGAGATTTTATGGTGTAATTTACTGCTTTCTACTTCACTGTGGAATAAATAGACTTTTATTTATTGAAAGAAGAAGGTGTCATGGTTTGTTGGAACGTGGTTTGTGAAAGTGTTATTTGCCTGTTTAAGCTGAGGAGGGAGTGTTTTCAGTTTAGGAGAACTTGCCCCCTCTTACTCTTAGACAGCAATTTCTTCCTTTTATTGTAAAACCTGTTAATGGCAGTTGTCCACCAGGCAGGTTTGCTCTTCCTTGAGGAGCTTGTTTTGGTCCTATCAGGTACAGCCCAGTCCATGCATTTATACAGGTGTTTATTTAAAGCATTGGTGTAGAGCTCACCATAGCTGCCAGTTCCATCTAAGGGTGGAGGTGCAGTGAAGCTATTATACCATCCTGTAAGAGGTTATAATCTGCTTTGGAGACTTTTTTTAGTTTAGTTGCTGCGGGGAGGGGGAGTCAGGTGTGATAGTTACTTTGAATGAGACCGATTTGTGGTCAGATCTCACCAGGAAGGACCTCAAGGCTACAGTGGTCCCCCATATTGGTAAGCACCAGATCCAGGATGTTGGCACCCCTTGTGGGGGTGTCAACCAGCTGGTCCAGGAATTGATTTAACAAAGTCGAGGAACCTTTAGGCAAGTGAGTTTGAGAATAAGTAATTTACCTTGGCAATGGATGGGTAGTTAAACTTGCCCAAAACCTTGGTGTTCGGATGTATCTTGATAGACTCAAGTAGATCCAAATAGGCAGAGTGGATGTCCTGATTCATGGAGGGGGTCCTGTAGCTGGCAATGACTTGAATAGGTGTCCTACCAACAGTTAATTGCACCTGAAGTGTCTCCAGGGAATCATACTGTTTAACCAAGTTGGAGGTGCATTTATCTTTAATGAATATTGATACACCACCTCCTTTAGTTTTCATGCCTTCAGTTTGATGTCTTAACGTGTGGAATGAGGTGTAACCCAGTACAGCTGGGGTGCTCTCCACAGCCTTGAACCAGGTCTCCGTGACTGCACACATATCTGCATCTTCTAAGGTGAGGACAGCTTCCAGTGAATGCTGCTTTGTGTTGAGTCTCCTAGTGTTTAGCAGCATAACCTTGAGGGTGTTTTAGATGGAGTTTTTAAGTTAGGAATTTTGTCCTTATGACACTGCCTAAAAAAGGCATTATGGGGGTGGCAAGAGCTTTAGCCAGTAGCCAAAATCCCAGGGGTGACAGATGAAGACCATCTCTGGCAAAGCATCAAGGTTTGTTGATCATGTCATCCCAGGCTAACAGATAGAAGATCCCCTCAGAATGACACCAGAAGCTAAGCCAATTACTGAAGTCAGTCATTTTCTGTTTGTATTGAGGCATCATTCTAGGTGAAGGTAAAATGCTGTTCAAGGCTAGGGACATACCTGCCTGAGACACATAGTCCAAGAGCTCAGGCATGTCTTTCTGCATATAGTCCAGAGAGGTACATCTCAAGTCATTCGTACCAACATGGACTATGATGGAGTCATAACAGTACCTGTTGTTGAGAGACTTCAGTGCATGTGTGATATGGCATATCCTGGCACCTGACAGATAGCTGACCATGACTTTTCCTTATCCAGCCTGGTGAAAGGGACATCAGTATGTCTCACGATGGAATCATCAATGACTAATATGTTTGATTTTGTGCTTTGCCTTAAGGGTTTGACCTGTGAGACACTGATGCATGAGCTATTATGTGTAATGTGTTCTGCAGAGGAAGTATTATGTGTAGCATGCTTGTGTTTGTGTTTGGGAGGTCTCTGGTGTTTAGGTATGTTTCTGGTAAGGACATCTGCATATGTAGGTATGTGTGATGTGGGTTTGGGTGAAGGGGGAGGTGAGATGTGTATACTGGCAACCCGCTCATTGTCATATGTACTGACTGGTGTGTGTCAGACAGCATGGATTCAAGTTTCTTAATATAGCTGCATCTCTCATACTTTGTGTTCATGTGGACTAGGAGTAGAGGGTTGTCAGTGAACATGAGGCAGTTGTTACACTGCCTCAGGATGCCCTGCTGACCAAGCTGGCTGGAGAATCTGTGGTAAATTGTCCATCCGTGGTGATAGATAAATTTATATGATTATGAAAAGAGGTCACACTTAGGAGTGGCTAGTGGATGAGAGGTGTGTTGCTACCTCTAAGGCTAGGCTTAGTGTTCCACTTGATAGTACAGCAGGGCTGCAAGAAACCTCCGGAGGAGCATAAGCAAAGTACTAAGGGAAAACTTAAACAAAACCCTGCAACTATAACCACCAAAGGTAACCACCACTATGCCATACATCTCAGCTGTACAGATTTTTCTGGGAATGTTCACATTTTTGCCTCATATTTTGGTCCATTTGTCATAAAATTGTGGTTTTCTAGCAAGTTAGTGGCAAATCATCAAAGATTGAAGTTAGAAAATAATGGCAGACATTTGAGTTTCAGACTTCATACCCATCAGAAAATTCATGCTAACACAAAACCTGTTATTCTATCAACTTTCTACGTTTGTAAGAGCAATATTTAAAACGTCTCCCTATTTTTGGGCCTTTCTCCCCCTTTTATTTATGGCTTTGTCCAGATTTCTTGTTCTAAGGGGTTGAGAGGTATGCACTACGTGGCAGTACATGATAAAGCTCTACACGCAAGCAAGAGCAAATGCGGGACTTAAGTAAAACAAGAAAATACCCTTTTTAACTCAAACTAGCCAATAAGAATGCTCTCTCTGAGCTCTAGTCCAGTCACACTCGATTAGATGTTACCCAGACAGCACTCTCCTCACACAATGGTGCAGAAGGGCCTTAACCAACAAAGATGGCTTGAAGTTGATGCTGAGAAGTTACAAAACAGTCCCAGAAATAGCAAACTTGGAACTGGGTAGTGTTACAGCTGAACTAGTACAGAGTACAGTAAAATGTGACAAAAAATAGTTCAGACAGTGAAATGTAAATACAAATTAAAAGTGTGATATTAGAGCAAAACCAGGCACTTAGTTAGTTGGAAGCAGCAGATGCCTCAGATATTTCAGTATCTCAGTGAAGAGCTGGTTTTGTGCTCAAGTGATACCAAACAGTCTAGATTCAGTGAGTCTGAATCTAGCCTATGCTATAAATTGCTGAAGTACTAGAAATACAAAATGCATAAAATCACAGTCACAACAGCAGAAAGCAGTTTAAATAATGCAGCAATTTATGCTCTAAAATGCAGAAGTGCTAGAAATTCAAAGTGCATACAATCACAGTCACAATAGCACAAAGCAGTTTAAATAATGCAGCAATTCACCAGCAATTCCCAGCACAGAAGGGTGTAGGCCACACTCTCCCACCACAAGAGTCTAGACCACAACCTTCCTAGTGTAAAACAACTGGTTTTGGAGTGCTTAAGCCAGAAGTAAGGCACTTTAGAATAACAGACACAATAGACCTTCAACCAGCAATTTCCAGCTAGAAGGCTGTAGGATATCTTCTCCTGCCACAAGAGTTTATACCACAAATCCTCCTAATGTAAAGTAAGTGGTTTGGAACCCAAGTGCTTTCACCAGAATAAAGACACTTAGAATAACAGGCACAATAAGCCTTAACCAGCAATTCCCAGCTCAGAAGAGTGTAGGCCACAGTCTCCTGTTGCAAGAGTCTAGTCCAGAATACTCCCAATGTAAACTAACTGGTTTGAAGCCCAAGTGCTTAAACCAGAACTAAGACACTTTTAGAATAATAGACACAATGAGCCTTCAACCAGTAATTCCCAGCTTAGAAGGGTGTAGGCTATACTCTCCTGCCACAAGAGCCTAGACCACAACCTTCCCAATGAAAAGTAACTGGTTTGGAACCCAAGTGCTTAAACCAGAACTAATTAACTTACAGAATAATAGTCACACTGAGCTTTCATCCAGCAATTCGCAGCTTAGAAGAGTGTAGGCTATACTCTCCTGGCACAAGATTCTAAACCACAAATCTTCCTAATGTAAAATAACTGGTTTGGAACCCAAAGGCTTAAACTGGAACAAGTACACATAGAACAACAGGCACAATAGGCTGTCACCCAGCAATTCTCAGCTCAGAAGGGTAGAGGCTACCCTCTCCCACAATGGTGCAGACCACAAACCTTCTTAATGTAAAATAACTGGCCTGAAGCTCAAGTCCTTTAACCAAAAATATGACACTTAAATACAATTTAATCAGGCTACTAACAAGCAGTAATAAATGCAGCAGAATAAAGTGCAATTGAACACTTTAAGAACAGGCAGTAAAAGAAAAATAAAGTAGGGAGAGACACAAAAATAGTAAAGGCAGCTGAATAAAGTTTTTTTTTAACTAAGTTGGAAGGGAGGAACCAGAAGATAATTCAAGGTTAAGAAACTAAGGGACACAAATTTTCTCCAACAAATGTTTGTCTTTTGTTGAGAGTTCCAGGTTTGCTAACTCAAACATTTCTTTCTTTAACAACATTATGTTTACAGGGTAAGTTCCTAGTCTTCTATTTCTTAGTTATACATTTTTAGCCACTATCATCATTAAGTTTAACAATCTAGAGTGGGGGAGCCAAATTTGAAGAAATCAGTGTCTCCCATGAAATATAAACTTTTCATTAACTTTATACTGGATGGCCAAATTTCATTTAATAGTTCCTGCAAAGTATTTTTAAAGCTAGTTAATTGAAAGAATTCCAAGAAAATATGCATCCAATTTCCTAAGCTCTCTAGGTCACATCTCCAGCAGCATTATGAGACATTTGTGAACATCATACTTAGTCTGCTGGGGGTATAAAAGTATTTGCATTGACACTTCCAACCAAAAAACTATACCATCTAAACCTAGAAGTATATCTGGGTATCAGCATAATTTCCCCCCATTTTTGGGGATCTATTTGCATAGCCAGCTGCCTCTCCCATAGAAGTCTAAACCTATTTACAAGGCTACTTTTTGGTATTATCATAATATTGTAAAGTTTGCCTATTGTGCCTTTGGATGACTCTCTGCCCTGCCTCTCTGATATTAACCACTCCACTTTGGTCTGTTCTGGGCAGAAAACATCACTATCTTGATTTGAAGCATCCTAGTAACTAGCCTTTCATGCTGTATTGTACTTTCTTGTGGAGGTGAGAACACTCTTTTTAAAGTTATTATTTCTCCATTCTCAAACAACTGTTCCCAGTATTGCAGATTCTTTCATTTCCCTAAGAAACTGGAGACTGATGTCACCAGGGACCACAATTTCAGCTATATTTAATAGGTAAAATTTCCTTCATCCAGTCTACCATTTAAGTTCTTTTAAAGCCTTCCCTGACATCTTTAACCAAACAGTTAAACATTTGGGGGCAGTTTCATCCATGAGTTCCCAACCTTGATACAAGTTTATCATATACAGCTAATGGGGTGGGTAAATGGAAATATATCATAGCTCACCAATGCACCTGCTTCTGTGGATTCATTAATTCTCCAAACACTTTTACTCGTGCTACATATCCATATGTCTCCAAGTCGGGTAAGCCCAGTCCCCCATCCTGATGGGATAGTAAGATGATCCAAACTTACCCTAGGTCACTCACCTGCTCAAGCAAAGTTGGTCAACAACATCTTAAGGGATTTCCAATAGGTCTGTGGTGGGGAAATGGGGATGGCCTGAGATGCATGTGGAATCTGCGGCAAAGCACACCCCATTATGGCCATAATCTTCTGTGGCATATCAGTACAGTGATGCCTCCAAATAGTGACATTTTTTTTTAATTTTATCATATACCTTATTATATGTGGCTGTCATGCACTATACTCTTGTATTGTTGGCCCCTAGTTGAACCCCCAATTAATCCTCTATTTCTTGTTTAGCAAGACTGAGAAAATGTTTGGCTAGTTCTGTCTAAGGGGAATACAGAATTTTTACTGCTTTTTTTCCTCCGTTTTAATTTTGTACCCTAAGACTGACGCAAACCTCTTCGGTTTCTGACTCAGTAACTAAAATTGATTATCAGGATCAGCCAAATATACAAGTAAGTTCTCTGCAAATAAGGCTAATTTATGCTGTATGCCATTAATTTTGATGCCTCTTACACAGGACTGTCACAGCCTGTGTGCCAGGGGCTCCAAATATATGTCAAACAACAGTGTGGACAGGGGGCACCCTTGTCTTGTCCGTCATTTAATTTCAAAAGGTGAGGACAATGATTTATTAAGAAAAAGGCAAGCTGTGGCTCCAATATATAGTGATCTGAGTGTATCTATAAATTCTATAGGGAAGCCTACCATACCCAATAATTTCCACAGATATTGCCAATTAACTCTATTAAAGGCTTTTTCCGCCTCAGAGCTCACTACCAGTAGCAGACTATGATAGAAGCTAGATTGGTCCACAATCAGTAGAGTCTTAATAATATTATCATACATACTTCTCCCCTGCACAAAACCAGTCTGATCTAAATGTAGCAATATAGGTAATACAGCAGCAACTTTGTCGACTAAGACTGATGCAAATAATTTGTAATCACGGTTCAATATTGATATGGGGTGATATGAGTTGGGGAGGAATGGGTCCTTGCCTGGCTTAAAAATGAGGGTAACTGATGCCAATTTCCAGCCCGTAGGTGGTGGTTCACATTTTAAATTTGCATTATTACGGGACTGGAATAGGTGTATAAATTTCCTGCCAGCCCACTTCTAAATTTCTATAGGAATTCCATCTTTACCTGGGGATTTCCTTGCTGACATATTCCATATGGCCTCTGTAACTTCCTCTGTAGTGATAGCAGTTATCAAGGAAACCATCTCCTCCTCAGATATCTGACGCAGATTTAATTTCTAGAGATATTCCTTTATATTGCCTACCCCCTGCCCTATATCAGCCCCGTCAGAGTACAAATCACTATAATATTCTTTAAATGCACCTAATATGTCCTCCGGAAATTCCATGAGATCACCTGTGAGAGGGTGCCTAATTCATCTAACATATCTCTCCACCTCTTACTGCCTAAGCCTTAAGGCTAAATATTTAGCTGCCTGCAAGGTAATTTCATTGCTTTTAAGTTTCAGTAACTTTGTTGCTTGTTCTGGGTAATATCTGAACAGCCTATCCAACTCCTGTCTCTTAATCTGAAAGTCACGTATTGCCTCATCACTCCTCTTCCCCATTACCTCCTGTTTTTGCAATATGTTATTCTGCAATTTTTGTATTTTGGAATTGTATTTTAATTTATTGGCTTCTATGTGTGTCACTACATCACAGAAGATGGTATTTTGAAAACTTCCCACAGTCCAACCCAATCTTACCCAGACATTGACTGACTGATTACAGCAGCTTCACTTTTTTTTATTTCCTGATTTCACACCATTACATTCAATCTCCATCTACTTGGGCCCCAGTGTGGGATGAGTATCAATGAAGTTTTCATATTTCTGAGTTAGTGGGCCTGCTCCTGCACCACAAAAAATTACCTATCCTTGAGAAAACTTTATCTGCATGTGAATAAAATGTATAGTGTTCCCCGTGTATTTTCAATGCTTTGTGTAAATCTTGTATTCCAAACACTTTCAGTGTCTTTTTCATAAATTTATCTAAAGGAAGGAGGAAACACTTACTGGGCCCTGCTGACACTTCATCTGGAGATAGTACTACATTCCAGTCCCCTGCCTATATTACAACTCCTTCATGATTAGTAACCCATTCTCACATACAGTACGTCAGCTCCCTTACTGCCATCAATGGAGAAGGATATACATTTAAAATCAGTAGGTCGTTCCCCAGTGTTTGCCCTTTCAAAAGAATAAACCAGTCTTCTTCGTCAACTATTTTTTCCCTAAAAATGAAGGGAAGGTCCTTCGTAATCAATGTCATCACACCCAGTTTTCTGCCCATTGAGGTTACTGAATAACCTCCCTGCTTATAAAATGGAGTGAAAGTCTTGGGTCTCCTTTTCAGTAATATGTGTTTCTTGGTGAAAAAATATTGATGGCCAAATCTTATATAAATAATGGAATATTGCCCTCTTTTTAACTTCCACCAGCAGGTCATTAACATTCCATGTCAAAATATTTACTTTAGCCATTTTTACTAACCTCCAGCATTGTTTTATTTCCATCCCACTGTCTGGTACCTCACTTCAAATGTCTCTGATCTATTTAAAGTTGTTTGAGGTGTACTGTAACAACAGGCATTTAACATTAACCAAATTATAAATACTTTTACTGGCAATGAGCCCCAGAGCGGCTTGCACTCCATGAAGCTAGAAGTCCAATCTTCGATCTGCTCTAGCGTTAATGACATCAGCTACCATCTCGTTCAACCCACACAGTCTATGCATTCTTGGTACTTCAATCCAGATAATTATCTCAGAAATATTTTGAAATAGTATAGCTGGCTCATTGCCAAAATTTGTAAGATATTCCATATCACAGTTATTATTGCAATGATCTCTAGCTTTGCTAAAGTATGTGCTTCTTTCTGCAGGGCAAGCATTTGTCTTTTTAAAAACAGAAATGGATCCAGTTGGTGTTCCCAGGTATATTTGAGGACACAGGTTGGACCCTCTCTGTGGAAATAAGGATTTGGAACTTCAGTTGTTGAGGACTGTTTCAGTTTTTCCAAAGTCTCTGGAGGTGATGAAAAGGAGGTTGAGTCTCCCAGCAGGGAAACTTTCAATGTTGCAGAGTAAAGTCGAGTGAAATGCCAATCATTCAATCTCACACTTTCATGGCTAGAAAAAACTCTGTAAGTTTCTGTTGAAAAGTCCTGCTCAATATAGATACTATGAAATACAAACAGCAATCGGTTCCTGGGTAAATATTCTGTACCACGTACAATAAAGATCTGATTTCTGGAAGTTTATGGTGAACCCCAAAATCTGTAAAGGGGAATAGTAAACTGGAGATTATGAAGCAGAGTAGTTGGGGGGGGGGGGGTTAAATGATTACATCATCCAGATAGGGAAATATCTGAATTCCTCTCATCCTGCAAAAGGCAATGATGGAGAGTGACATTTGGGTCAGTAAAGAGGCCAAAGCAAAAAGCAGAGAACTAAAAATGCAAGAAAGAAACAGAGAAATGTAAACATTTCCTGAAAAGGCGATGAATGGCAGATATGAAGGTAGGCATCCTTGAGATTCAGAGAGACCATAATGACCAAGGGTAGAAGGAAGGAAACTTTTGAGCTGGGAAAGGTCCAGAATTGGTCTCCAAGGGTCCTCCTTTCTGGGAACCAAAAATATTCAGGAATAAAAAACCCTCCCTACCTGGGCAGGAGGCACAGCCTGAATGGTGCCCTGGACCAAAAGACAATGGAGCACCTCTGTGAAAAGAGGAAGTTGTTCCCAAGGAGGTTGAGGGATGTCCAAAAAGTGAGGAAAGGATTTCCAAATCATGAAATATCCTTGGCAGATAATGGACAAAACCCAAGAGTCTGCTGTGATCTTTAACCAATTTAGAAGAGACAGGGAAAGACGGAGAGATAAGGGTGCCTAACCAAGGGAAAGGGGAAGGAAATTGTTAAGTGAAACCCAGCTTAACCTAAAAAGCACATTTCTGGGAAGTAAGGGTTTTTGTAAACTTAGAAGAAGGCAAGTGTCTAGAACCATTTTTTTTCTCCAAGGTGGAGGGTGAGACTGCCTGTGAACAAAAGCTGATTTGGAGGGGTAATTCCTCTGAAACTTAAGAATAAAAGAAACAAAAATTAAAGTTATGTACTCACCCTAACAATGGATCTGTGTTGTCCATTTTCATTCTTCCTCAATGTTTGGGGTACTGGATCTGATCTCGGGTCCAACTCTTCTGCATACACTAGACTTTCGGAGCCAACTCACAAACTCCTCTTCTACCCATAATGCCCCAGTCAGCTAGTAATACCTCAGACAGAGTTTGCTGGGGTTCATATTACGTTGTCGAATGACAACAATTTCGAACACTCAGAAGAGCAAAACTGGTAAATATCTAAACTTTTATTGTGGGGGGCTGTGCCCCCCCCCCCGTTAAATATATATATATATACCAACTCCGAGATCGCACTACAGTGAGGAAAGGGCAAATATTCCAATCTTCACTGTACTGCGATCCCGCAATCCGAACTTTGATATGCGGCGGTTTCTGAGAGTTTGACATTGTTGTCATTCGACAACGTAATAGGAACCCATTTGCTGCCTTATAAATTCTAAAACAGTACAAGAAACAGGACAGAACAACAGAGTTAAGACTCAAACCCGGAATAAGAAGTTCCACAATGTCCACAAGGTCAATCCAGAAGATGAAAGGAAAAGTAAGAATGGTGGAGAGGTGAGGAAGAATGAAAATTAACAACACAGATGTATAGTTATGGTAAGTACATAACTTTAATATCTGATGTTGTCCTTTTCCCTCATTCCTCAATGTCTGAGACAGAGTCCCCAAGCTACATGAATCTTTGGTGGTCCTCATGGAAGGATATTCCAGAGACCTGCAGAACTAAAAGCAGCTCTGCTTCTGGAGGTCAAATCTAATTTGTAATGAGCAATAAAGTTATGAGCATTGGACCAGGTAACTACTGAACAACAAAGGTCATCAAAGACCAAAAGGTGGAAGAGGCTGCAATGGATCTAGTAGAATGTTCTTTAGAAGGTTTTGATAGGGAGAGGGCATGCTGAGTATAAACAAAAGAAGTGCAATCAATACTTCATTTGACCAGGGTAACTTTAGAAACTGGTGATCCCGAGCTGTTTGATGAGAGTGAAATAAACAACTGTTCCGATTTCCTGAAATCTTTTGTTTTGTGGAGATAAAAACACAGTTGTCTATGTACATCTAAAAAGATGTAGCATGTATTCTGACCCCATGTAGAAAATGGGCAAAAGGGGGGCTGATGATGATGATGTACTGTCCCTTATTTGAGAAATTAGGGAAGAAGATAGGCAAGTGAATTGTTTGATTGATATTCGACTCAGATGCTACCTTTGGTAAGAAGGATGGATTTGTTTGTAAAGTGACTCTGACTTTGTGAAAAATAATGTAAAGTATTTGGAAGATAGAGCCTGGAGTTCAGAAATTCACTTCACAAATGTAATAGCTACAATGAATGTGGTTTTCAAAAACAAAAAATTTAAATCAGAATTAGCTGATGGGTTAACCCTTGGAGTATGACTGTTAAATCTCCAGGAGGTGATGGGTCTTTCACTGGAGGTCTAAGTAGGAAGGTGCCTTTTAGAAATGCCTTGTACAATATGCTAGAAACTAAAGAGGATGCACTTTCTCCTGAGTGAAAATTAGATATAGCTGCTAATTGTACTTTGATTCTAAAACCACAGATACAAGAACAGTGAAAGGATCAATTTCCATCTGAAGAGCTCAAACTGAGAATCTTTTCCATTTACTCCTGTAGATCTTCCTTCTAGAAATATTCTGGGAAGTAGAAGTATTCATTAGACTGGGGAGGAAAGCCTGAGCTGTCTAGCTATTTACTGAATTGGAGAAACCATGCGGCCAGTTTGAGGCCTGTTATACTGCGATGCTTCATCCCAGAGGGATGAAAGAGAAGGTCTGGACTCGGGCTCAGTATCCATGGAGGATATCGAAGATGAGGCCAAAGGAAGGGAAAACACACTTGACGAGGACAAAAGAGGACAATGAGGATAACTGAACTCTTGGGATAAGCATAAATGAGACCAGTGGGCCAAACATAGACTACAGCACTTGTTGTTGTGGGAGATTCAAAGAGATTGCAGCAAGGCTGAACATAATGACAGAAAATCTTCTCCGCCACTGACTGATATTGAGATCACTCGTGAGGCATTAAAATGGACCTGCTGAGTTTGTCTGCAAGTACGTTGGATTTCCGCAGTATGTGTGTTACCATAAGAAAGTGGTTGGAGGAGATAGCCCACTGCCACACTATCATGGTCTCTCAAAAAGCTGGTAAGATTGCCCCCTCTCCCCGTTTGTCGATGTACAAACCAAATACACGTTGCTGGTTTGTATGGTTCTCTAGAGGAAGAACATCTTGAAAGGCCTGCCATGCTAGTATGACAGCTCTAATCTCTAGGACACTGATATGTGAAATGCCTCTAGGGGGGACCACATGCTTTGGACTGTCCTTCCCAAAAAATGCCCCCTCACCTAAATGGAAGGCATTCATGGTTACCATAGCTACTGGAGGGGACAGAAAAAATTACAGCCTAGATAAACTTTGTCCGATCAAATCCAACAATGAAGATGATCCTTGCAGACTTGAGTGAGTTTGACTGGGAAGGACAAAGGATGATGCAGCATAGGCTACTGAACATCTAGAGTCCATTGGAAAACATGCATATAAAAATGGGGCATTGAAACTAAGGTTATGGTTACTGCTATCGAACTTACAGCCTAAAGGACAAGTCTGGTTGGAGGAGAAGGATGAACAAGAATTTGCTGTACTTGAAACCTGATTATGTCCACACAATGTAAAGGGAGGGAGCTTATCTGATTTACTGTGTTCGGTTGAGCACCTATGATCTCTAGGGTCTGTAGATGTGATTTTGTGGTTTTGACTGGAATTCCCAGCCATTTTCAAAGTTAGAGCAAATAGTTCCTGGACTGCTCTATGAGATGTTTGGTTGGAGTGGTGAGAAGCCAGCTGTCTAGATATGGAAACACTCTGAATCCCAGCAGTCTCAGGTGAGTTGCTACCACTGCCATACAGTTGGTAAACACCCTGGGGGCTGTGGTGAGACCAAAGGGCAGGGCTCTGAACTGACAGCGACTGGCTCCAAGCCAAAAGCACAGAAATCTTTGGGATCATCTGTTCATCTTGATGTGATAGTATGCATCCTGAAGACTGATTGAGCACTTCCAATCATCCTTGCATAAAAAAGGCAGAATGGACTGAACTGTAACCATTCAGAACTTTGATTTCTTCGCAAGTCAGATCAGCTTGCTTAGATTAAGAAATGTTCCGTCTCAGGTCACCATTTTCTTGGGCACTAAAAAAAAAACATTTAGTAAGTTCAGAATCCTCTTTGGTCTGGAGAGACCTCCTGGATGATTCTTTTGTCTAGCAGCTGTTGAATCTCTTGAGCTGCAGCTTCTCTATGACTGGGTGGGATGTTGGGAAGCCGCCTTCTTTTGTTTAGGGGAATCTGGAAAAATGGTATGAAATAACCTCTGGATATTATTTTCAGCAACCAATAATCTTTTGTTATAGAAGCCCAGGAGTCTGGGTGCAAAGACAAGTGCCCCCTGACTGCCTCCAGAGATGGGCAGTCACGCAACATTCAGGTACACTGAAAAGATTTATCCGAAAAAGAATCTCAGAAAACCTTGTTTGCTAGCCTCCCCTGCAGCGAGGACGTCATCTTTCATTTGAACTCCCCCTTTGCCTCTAGAACAGTTGTTCTCATGCGAATGCTGGAAAGATCCCTGGGATTTATGGAACCACATTTTCTTGCCACCTCTTTGATTCTAGGAAAAGGACTGTTGAGAGGGTAGAAAAAAAGAATCTCTACAGCAGACAGAAACTTTCTATCCTGTTCCCTCCAGAAAAGTATTTCTTTCACAGTTGAGCCAAAAAAGACATTCCAAAAGTCACCTAAATGCATCCAGGCATGCCTCTTAATGGCTATACCTGAACCAGTGGCCCATGAGGTACTTTCCCCAGCATGGGATATTAACCTCATGCACACATTAGAAATGGACAAAAGATTGACCAGTTCTGAAGAGGGCCTTTTATAGTCCTCCATGGATTTGAACTCCGAGATGGATTTGGAGAGTTCCTTGGTCAAATCCCACTGTAGTCTTGTAAAGTGTGTTAAGTAATTCAGGGACCTCAAGGCAAAGGTCGCTGAAGCAAAGATGAGCTTTCCAAACCTTGCCAATGCCCTGGACACTCTGTTAGGGGGATGGACTGACTAGCTCTGGTTCGCTAGATGCTTTTTGTGGCTGCTGCCACAACCACATCATCTACAGGGACCCCTTTACTCCAATACAATCTGTCTTTTGGTGGTGTGAAAAATTTGCCTGGATGTCAGGAAATAGGGTCAATAGAATCTGGTCTGTTCCATGCCCAATGAGAGTTTAAAATCAATAAGCTCATCAACAGGAGAGTCACCCAAGACTTAGATGGGCTAGACACAAAATCTTCCAAAAAAAAAATGACTACTCCATGGAGGGAGTATCTGAAGACCATCCACCTTTTTGATGAAGGATCTCAAGGATGTCTCTGAAAGAGACGTCATCTGGTGGAAATCTGGGGACCCTTCTCCTTCATCAAAGTCATTATCTTCAGTGAAAGACTCCATCAGGGAATCTGTGTGTCCCCTTTTGTATGTCCTCTTACAGTGGACCTCTTCACTGGGATGGTCTGGAGAGGTATCTGAAGAGTGGGAAAATTCCTCAATGGGAACTGTCTGGATGCTAGACGGTACCAGCTGTCCCTATGGAGTACATCTGAGAGGATCAGAGCTCAGACCCAGAGAAGGAAGAGAGTAGGATCCAAAGAGGGGATAGTAGTTGAATCTCTCGGCCAAGAGAAGACCCTCTCAACTATCTTGAAGGCAGATGGACTGGGAGAAGTTAATGGCTGGCCGCATTGGAGCCAAAACTTCTAAAGCAACTAAGCCTTGACCCTGCCCAGATCCATGCCTCGAGAAGGAAGTCGGACCCAAACTATCCAGTGCTGAAGCTCTGAGGGGTAAGCATGGCTCCAATGACATCCGAGTGGAACCCAGCCCCCCCAGATTTGGCTCCAAGACTCATCCCAATCCAAGGGAATAGGAGAGAGACCAGTCAGGGAGGCCGTCAGAGTCGAAGATCTAGCCGTCTTCAGATCAAACACAGACATTCTTGAGGATGTTGGAACCGATGGCTCTGAAACCATGGGACAGATCAGAGAAAGAGAAATCATTACATGAGAAGTGGATGGAAGGCTCATGTACCCAATGAGAGATGGAGATGGAATAACTCCCATCTGAATCTGAACTCTGAGGAATTTCCTCATCATTCTATCCACATCGGCCTCAGAAAGACTTCTGGAGGACCTGATAGAAGAGATGGTTAATGGTGGCCCAGACTCTCTCCTTGGTGTTGTTTGGAGAAATAGGGAATCAAGCTGAGGAGAGAATGGTTATCTGTGAACCTAGGTGAGTGGGTTCAAGGAGATTTTTGTCAAGGTAACAATCAGATCTGAGTGCTTTTTTCAGGATCCAAAGCAGTTGGCTCCAATGTTTTCTAAATTTTTTGTGGAGGCTCTGAAGAAGCCATGCTCGAAGTTGAAGCCTTCTGAGAATAGGTGGGGGATCTCTTAAAAATAATTCTTAGTGTCTGAAGAAGATTTTATAGATTTACTGGGGGGGGGGTATAGGGTGGCAGCATCCCCTTAAGGACTAACATACTAAGCTGTCAAAAAGTGCTCTAGAATCAAATGCAGCACAAATAACAGCAGTCGGTATTAAGGTGTGCTGCTCCTAGGCAGTAGACGCAGTTCCTGTGGGCATCGGATTTAGGAAACTTTGGCCCACAAAAGTGCACTTTTTAAAGTCAGTTGTTTTTATGACCACAGCTTGAAAAACAAGGCAATAAGAAAGAAAGGGACAGACTTTTTTTTATGATTAGGAAACTACCAGCAATGGTAGGCAGAATACCCTCTAAAGGATAGAAGAAAAATAGAAAAGGAGGGACTAGTACCAGCTACGGCATGGCAGAAAACTACTAGATGGTAAAAAAAGAAATAAATGGTCTAATGGTAGGAAGAACTCAAAAACTTCACAATTAAGAGAGGGAGGATTAATAGCAGAAGTTAGAAGAGGAGTTTTTAAAATACTTGCTATTCACATCTAAGTTTAAGAACCCAAATGGAGCTCTTTGAGAAGGATCCACGTCCATGCGACATGGCAGCAAATGAGATCTGAGGTACTGCTAGCTGACTGGGGCATTATAAGCAGAGGGAGGAACTTGTGAGTTGGATCTGAAAGTCTAATATATGCAGCTGAGTTGGATCAGAGTTTGGATCTGATACCCCAAATGTTGAGTAACAAATGAAAAGGACATCATCAGATATATGTTTCAACTCCAGCAAGGCTTTACCCTTATACTGAAGAAACTTGAAAAGTTCAGCAGCAGCACCAAAACGATTTTTATTATCCAAAGGAACATTCATTAGTTTGGCCTTAATGTCATCAGGCAAAGCCTGAAGATGAAACCAGGAGTAACACCTCATAACAGAACCAAAGGTAGCAGCCCTGGAGGAGGCATCAACAGCATCTTAGCTGCATTTGACAGGGTGGCAAGCAACTTGAGAGGTAGAGCCTAACAGGGAAAGCACTGAAGCCTTTCCCTCAGAGTCAGGAATGTCAGAAACTACTCTGGAAACCGGAGAAAGGAGGGCCAAAACATACTGGGTCATATGAGTCTGGTAGCTGATGGCCCAAAAGCATAAACTGGAAGCAGTATAAATCTTTTTTCCAAGCCTCTCCATGGCCCTATCTTTATCTGAAGGAAGCAACTTGGTAGAGGGCAACAACTTGGAGGGCTTGTCAGAGGAGACAATATCAGTAGAAGGGGATTTGTAAAGAAATATACATTTGTCAGGCACCTTGTAAAAATCTATTAAGGTTTCTTAGGAGCAGAGGGCTGAGAATCAGGGGCCACAGAAGCTGCTGAAAAGATATCCAGAAGGGCAGCCAGAACCTGGGGAACAGTACAAGGCTTAGGAGACTCTGTCTGAAGTAGCTCATAATAACTTTTCTGAATACCACAGATTTGAGAGCAATCCCACTTAAATAATTCCATCATACAGGCAAAAGTATCCCCAAAGGAGAGGTCCTTCAAAGGGGAATCTGAACTAATAGAATCCTCTTTCTTTGAAGCACAGTCCAAGGGCAAAGGGATTTGAGAAGAATAAGCCAGGGACTCTTCTTCAGAATCCAGACTCTCATCTGAGGAGTGCAGTTCCCTAGGTCTTTAAAGAGGAGTGTAAGACCAGTGAGGGGCAGGCACAGACACCTCTTGAAAAGGCTTTAACATCATTAAAACATTAAATAACCCCTGAGTAAAATCCTGACATTCATGTTGGGAATCCTTAACTGCAGGGAAAATATGCATGGTTTTCTGTTTCTTCTTCTGAAAAATATCTATATGAAACACTCTTGGAAGGTCAAATGCTTGATGACACTCAAGCGTAGTAGGGATCTCCTCCCTAAGATCTGCTGCATCCCCCTTAGTCCCCCCATATATACTCAACAGAGGTTCCCCCTCCATGTTTGTAGCAGATGTTTGTAAAGCCTCAGAGGATGTGAAAGAAACGTAATCCATGCTAGCTTCTGAAAGGGTTGCAGCATGGGAATCCAAGACAACCACTGGACAATCTTGTGGGTTTTCATTAGCCTCAAGAAAGAAGTCCAGGGGAGGGTGGACAGCAGCTGTATCAGACCTAAGCTTTTTGGCCTTTTACAACAGCTGACCCATTGGACAGGAAAACTCTGCCATAGCACCTTGAACCAACAGCTTAAGACAACGTTTTTCAAGGTAAATAGATAAAGAGGAGAAAAAAATATGTAGGGTCTTAGGGACAAAAGCCTGGGAGATAAAACATTGTGTATGGTTGTGGGAAGCACCCAAACAGAAAAGACACTGGTCGTGATGGTCTTTATGGAGAATCTGCCTCCCACACTGACATTTTCCCTTTCGGGATAACATGAACACAATAGCACTTAATAAAAAAGAAAGATATGGAGAAACCCCAATGGGGCACTTACTTGAAACACAGCTTATTAACCAGCACAGCAGAAAGGCATTCAGACCGACATTCAGTGATGGCATTCAGACTGGTAGCAAAAATGTTCTGAGTGTGTGCTTCTGTATATCACCTTTATGCCCTACATCTTAGACAGGAAGTGTACATATGATGTACAGTGCCTTTAAATACTAAAGGCTTTGGTATACATTTTGGCTATCTTTGGCATGAGATCCCTTATCTAGGGAATACTGCAACAGTGATATAGAAGGTCATCTCTAGTTCCTGTGGTACACTTCTTAATTCTCTCAGCCCACATTTGCGTACTCAGTGACTCTGAGCAAGTCATTGCTCCTGCGTCACTACTCTGAAAAGGGACTGTCTGTCCAATAGGCCTATCTAGTTAGGTATCATGTGCCTGCCTAGAAATAGATGGCCTAGGGTTGCTGAATGTTGAACAACAAAGACCTAACTGCTTTGTAAGGGACAGCTGGCATCTCTCTCCAAAGGGTTTTGTATATTGACAAAATTTCTCCATCTCCATAGTACTGTTTTCGGGCAATGGTAGTCTGTGCAATCTATCAATTTAACAAAACCAAATCAGGACATAAAAAAGTTGTACTGCTCAATGCTAGAAGCCTCAGAAAATGCCCTCCCTAGAAACCTTACTGACATCTTCATCACAGCATGAAACATGGTTCCAATGAAGTGATAACACACCCTCCCTAATGAGATTAAATGTCTACCATGCATTCGGCCCTCCTCTACTGAGGGTGTCTCTGTTAGAGGTGGTAGTGGTGGTGTGTGCATATTCTTCTGCAATTTCATCGCATGTAGACTTATTCATCAAGATTCTGAACTCTTCCACTTCCTAGTAACTATAGGTAAAATCCCTTGTCACATCTTACCAAACTACTAAACCCCATTCTGTGATACTCACTACCTATGAGGCATATCCAAACAAGCTTAAGTCTTTCACCACTGAATGAAATATTACTTCTGGGGATTTCAGCTATCTGTTTATAAAATGGAAGACATACACCACCACAAACAAATAGGGACAATATTTCCTACAGGTCATCAGTCTAACTCTAAACCAAACAGTGCACTCCCTTACAACAGCCTCATTTTATTTGACTTGGCCATCACAGGCAATCCCACTGTGATCTATGCCTAGAGCCAGTGCTCAGATCTGACCACCATTCAGTAGCCTTCATGATAAGGACCCAACCAAAAATGTCCACTATCTTTAAAGATTTCTCTAAGGCTAAACTACTGCAGCAAGCTGATGACCTGAAGTGGCTCAGCAGCCCCCTGTCCTCTAAGCACAGCAGCCAACAGTATTTTACTTGCAGAGTTTCTATTCTCTTACTGATTTTATTCTCGCCTCAATACCTGCTTCAAGACTGCCTCAGTCAAAGTGCCAAGTTTAGGAGCAAACCCACTTGGTGGAACATGGGCATAAACAACTCCTCAACCTTGGGAATAAATGGAAAATCACACCTTCCAAATCTCTACTATGAAACTAAACAATTAACTTATAAGCCAAAATCACAAAAACCACAGCAACAAGAGAACCAGTCGACAGCGTACAAAAGCAAAAATAAAGAATACCAGTCACCATATAACGCTGTCGCAAGTGGCGGTACCCAGCTCTCACAATCCAAGGAAGTAGAAAGGTACTTCCTAATGTCACAAACGCTGCTCCTTTGCAGGAGACTGTAACCAAAAGCAAAACGCCTTAGACGCTAGTCCTTTACAGGTAAATGTAATTGAAGTCAAAACGCCAAGATAAGTTCCCAAATACTGCTCCAAAACAGGAAATTGCAGTCAACAAATCCAAGTGGGTAAAAACACAGCTTTATTCACGGAAAAAGTGAGCGCTTTCGCCGTTAGGCTTTTTCAAACTTTACAGATTACAACTAAAAACAATCATTTAAATAGTCCATCCTATTCAATGATAGGTAATGATATTCAATGATAGGCAGACTCCAATTCAAAATTTAAAGCGCCACTAGCAGATTTAAAACATACTAGTTAGTATTCACAGCCATTGCATTAAATATACAGTTAAGCAAAACATGTATATTCTGTATGTAAAACACTTTTTTTAAGAAAATTATAATCCATGCATTTAAAACCTACATAATAATACATACAATAAAAATCTGTATTAGAATTTGTTTGAATATTAGATGTATGTAAACATATAGAAAATATATGTAAAGAGACATATATATATATTAAAAAATATATATATATATATATATATATATATATATATATATATATATATAAAATGTCTATAAAAAATATATATGTACACTCAAATTTCATCTTGGTCTGGGGATGCTTCTGCCCTTCAATACAGGTTTAATGTGAACAGTTCAGTTTTAAATGCCACATAATTTCCAGGTCTTAATGACTCAATTTCCATTGCAAGTATTCTAAAACTTAAGGTTTATAATAGATAGGGCTTTTTGTAATGGTAACTATACATAGTGTTTGTTTTAACATGGTTTTATACAAGTTTTATATGGTCATTTAAACATTTTAATGTTTATATACAATTTTACACTAAATGGAATTGATATTTATTGAATAATTGTTTTTTGTATATGTGTATATATATATATATATATATATATATATATATATATATATATATATATGTGTGTGTGTGTGTGTGTGTGTGAGTGTGTGTATGTACTGCAATCCAGTATTGTCTATAGACAATAATAAGAATAAGAATAACAATAATAGAGTACTCTTTCATCATTTAATACACAACTTCTAATAACAAACTATCTGTATCATATACAATATGAAGGGTGTCATAATTGAAGTATGACTGGTTTAGTGTTATTTCTTGTATACTTATTAGCAATTTATAGATGTAATTATCACAATGACAGTTTACCAATTACAGATGAAAGTTGTACATTGTACAGCAAGACTTGTTGATATGTTTTATACCTTACCAATAGTCTTGAAGTAGTTGCAGTTAGATAAGTAACACAGACAACAAGCTTCTCTGCTATTTCTTATTATAATGGGGAAATACAGAAGTCTCTTACAATGTTTTGGAATCCTTAGTGATGTATTCAATCATTATAAAGAGTTATTAAAAATAATATGGACTTATTAGCAGTACTTCCAATTATATGACAATTATAGCTCACTACTTATTATAACCTAAATATTGGAATTAGTCTTGATAAGGTTTATTCATAGTTATTTTCATAAATAGTATCTTTTAAACATATATTCTATAGAGATCAACTTAAAGTTGTTTGGTTAACATAAAGGGTAGTCTAATGGATCATTTTAGATCTATTAGACTAAGAATCTTGTTGATTCCATGTTTGATATTGGAATTTAAATTTTTGCTACTAATTTCTTTTATACAATACATTTTTTTTATTTCCTTTCTTAATAGGCATGAAAAATATGCACCCAAATCTTAAAGAGAATTAATAGTTCTTTGTCAACATTAATTATTAATAACTTTGCTGATGAACATGACATACCACATTTAAGACAGAGTAATTGGATCTTGATAACAAGCATCAATAATAATCTTAAAATCCAACTAAAATGTTATGGCGCTTTTACTAACTTTAAATATTAATGGTCTAAATAAACTAAGGAAATGAGCAATCCTGATAAGATATCTGAATATACAAAAAGCGCAGGTAGTCTTTCTTCAAGAAGCTCATTTTAAAACATCTGAAAGCAATATCTGGAAACCTAATAATTACTCAATCCTTGCTCATTCTTCTTATAAATCAAAGAAAAAAGGGGTAATGATTCTTTGGAGGAAAAATATAATTAACCTCAGATTATCTATAAATATGAGGATCAAGATGGGCTTATTTCTATGGTTATCTTAACATTTATTAATAGGGTTTGGACTTTAGTTAATCTCTACCATTCTGGGTATGGGAACAGAGATGGACGGAAAACACCTAGATCTTATCATGAACACATACAAGAGTAACTTAATAATAGGTGGCGATTTTAATGGTAAATTAGACAACTCTGATACTACTAATAAGAGAACTTTTAGACTAACTTCCTCTGAAAAATCTCTTAAAGATGGACTGAGATACTTAATTTAATAGCTACTTTTAACATAAAAGAATCTAAATCATTAAAATTTACACATGAAGATTACAGATTCAGTACCCAAACAAGAACAGATAGCATTTTTCTGTCTCCGGATATAATTTTGAAAACCTCATCCTTTTCTATAATTTCCTGTCCTATTTCTGATCGTACATATCTCATCCTTAAATTTCATACTGATTATAAAAAGCTAATCTCCACTACCAGAATTCCTGCTTATATAACAGAAAGCAAAGAATTTAAACCTTGGCTTCTCTCAGACCTACAATTTATTTTTCTAGAAACAAACTATCCACCCAAAGTAAATACAATCATAATATGGGAAACTTTAAAGCTTATATATATATATATATATATATATATATATATATATATATGTGTGTGTGTGTGTGTGTATATATATATGGTAAAATTCTTACATGGTTTAAAAATAAAATTAAAGAATGAGACTCAGAATTCTAAAATATTCAATCTCAACTCACATTAAACAATTCCAATAAATCAGAGAACTTATCTGAGAATACAAAAAAATAGAAGAATTAAACAACAGATATACTGACATTTTATCCCACAAAAGTATTTTTTCAATGAGTGAAACTCCATTCTAAATCAAATAATACTGTTAAGTTATTTCATGAAGGAATAAAAGAAAGT